>NC_057802.1:289190641-289490641 GCF_018294505.1 Triticum aestivum | reverse complement strand
TGTCATCTATCTCCTCTTGCTTCTGCTTCTTCCTTTCACTCGCCATGGAGAAAGGGAACCCGGGTCCCTCGACGGTGGCGGCGAGGGTCGCCGCTCGACAGCGCGTCCCTCCTTCTCCTGAGCCCGTGGTGGTGGAACCGTCCGCGAGGGGAAGGGGGAGGGGGCGAGGCCGTGGGCGAGGCCGGGGCAGAGGTCGTAGTGCTCGGGGAAGAGGAGGACGGGGCGGCGCGCCGGCTTCGCCCCCGCCAATGGTGCCTTTCCCGATGGAAGGCCATGTCGGAGACTAGCCCCGCGAGTTCTTCATTAGGCTGCGCCGGCCTCCGCGTCGCCGTCTCCGTCTTCCCGCCCCGTTTGCTCGGGAGATGGAGCGTGACCGGCCCCAATCCCTCTGATTGCACATGAGGGGTTGTGGGAATGGGGGCACGCGGGTCGACGTCGACTTCCCGGTTCCTTGGGTCATGTACCTCCGTCGTGGGTGGAAGACGTTCGCTCGCATCCACAGCCTGACGGCGGGGCTCGTCCTCTACTTCAAATTGATGGAGGACGGCCTGCTCTCCATCAAGGTCTTCGGAGACTTCGGGACTCGCCTGAAGTGCTGCATGGAGAGCTCCTCCGATGGAGATTCCGACGATGGAAGCTCTTCCTCGAGTGAAAGTGATGAGGAGGACAGCGGGGCAGATGACGGGGATGAGTCCGACTAGGCGTCGGACGCCCCGCGCCTGGGCGGCTGCGGCAGCAGCAGCATCTGCACCTGGCCGCTCCTCCGGCAGGGTTTTGTCGGGGGTGGGGCCAGCTCCTTGAACTTCTCGGGGCCGTCTCCTTGGGCGGCTGGCATTGGGAGGCTGTGGAAGAGGAAGAGGGCGGGCGGCAAGGCCGTCAGCTCGGAGTACGCGGGCACCGACGCCTTCGTCGCGTACTGCCGGTCCTGTCGCCTCGTCTTCCAGCTCCTTTCCCGGCACCGTCATCACCGGCCTACCCGTGGGCGGCCACCGAGGTGTTCTCTTGGTGCTTTCTGCTGCTCGTAGCTCGCCTAGGCACCCCTTTTGTCCTCTCGCCTCCTTGACCTGCCTCCTGAGGAGAGGGACAAGAAAGGGATTACGGGCATCTTACCTCTTTTTTAGTCTGTAAGCCTTCGGGCCTTGTTAAATTTAAAGCTTGTAATCCCCTTGCTCATGTTCTTCATTTCGTACGAACTGTACCTGTATGGGATGTTTTTAATGAAAAAGGGATGCTTGCCGGGTTTTTCGTTCGTGGGTAAATCCCGCGACAAGGAGCGAATCCTTTTTATTGTTTAAGATAAACGTTTTTCGCCCGGCAACAGGTCTTGCCGCCCCCCACTCCACTCGTCCGTTCTCGCACTCTTGGCGGAGGCAGGGATGAAGTGGGCTTTAGGCTCCTCGTTCTACCTCCTTGCCGCCGCGGCTACAACCAAATCCGGACCCAGGAAATAATCCTTAGGTATAGGAAAAAGGGGAGCACGGCAGCCTAGAGATAAAAACGAGGTTTCACATGCCCCAGTCCTGTTTCGAAATGCATGACAGAGGATAAAAGACTTATCTGGATCTGCAGCCCCCGGCAACCTTGTCTTGCCGCGGTTGGATCCTTGTGCTTGCAGCCCCCGGCAACTCTGGTTTGCCGGGGTCGGAACGTTGGTCCATTTCCTTTCTTCCAAGTAGCTCAGCAGAAGTGCTCATGTGCCCTGCGAACCAAGGGAGGACAGAAAAGAGATAGATAGACACGCACTCGACCTCTAGGCTAGGGGTTAGTCACCGCTAAGCACTATCAACCCTAACCAAGGAAGAGACTCGACCTAGCATGCATGCTATAACTTAGGGCGCCAGCGCTTCATTTATTTATGCTCAGGGTCTGCGCCTGGCTTTGTACGAAGGGTTACATGCCTTGCCGGCAAAGCTTGTACAAAAGGTGGCTTGCCGGGAGGCCCGGCAAGCCGCGCCTTATGGGTAAAACTTGCGAAGATGCTCGATGTTCCAGGAGTTGCTCACTGGGACGACATCTTCGGTCTCCAGGCGGACTGCACCGGGCCTGGTGACTCGTATTACCCGATAAGGGTCTTCCCACTTCGGCGTCAACTTGTTGGCATTCTTGGCCGACTGAACGCGCCGAAGAACAAGGTCGCCTTCCTCAGAGCTTCGGGCATGAACCTTGCAGCTATGGTAGCGGCGCAAGGCTTGCTGGTAGCGTGCTGCTCTCACATCCGCCCGAAGACGATCTTCCTCAAGGAGCGTCGCGTCATCTTGGCGCAACTGCTCGTGCTCAAGCTCATCATAAGCAAGCACTCGAGGTGACCCGTATATGAGTTCCGTGGGGAAACTGCTTCTGCCCCATATACCAGGGCAAAAGGTGTTTGGCCGGTGGCTCGATTTGGCGTCGTCCTAATCGACCAAAGAACCGCCGGCAACTCATCAATCCAGCACCTTCCACTCTTGTGCAGCTTGTCAAAGGTCTTCGTTCTCAGGCCTCACAACACTTCAACATTTGCCCTCTCCGCTTGGCCGTTGCTCCGTGGGTGTGCCACGGAAGCAAAACAGACCTTGCTACCGAGGTCTTGAAGGTATTGCATGAAGGTGTGCCTTGTGAACTGCGTGCCGTTGTCGGTGATGACTCTGTTTGGCACACCAAAACGGCAAACCAATCCCTTGAAGAACTTGACGGCTGACTGAGCAGTCACCTTTCTCACTGCTTCCACTTCCGGCCACTTTGTGAACTTGTCGATTGCAACGTACAAGTACTCAAAGCCCCGACAGCGCGGGGGAAAGGGCCCAGTATATCGAGCCCCCAGACCGAGAATGGCTAGTAGAGAGGGATTGTTTGAAGGGCTTGAGTTGGTTGATGAAGCTTCTTTGAATGGAACTGACACGCTTCACACTTGGTTACTAGTGCCGTCGCATCCTGGAGGGCAGTGGGCCAGAAGAAACCTTGCCGGAACGCCTTTTCGGCAAGGGCCCTCAACCCTACGTGGGAGCCACATATGCCTCCATGTATCTCCGCCAATAGCTCCAGTCCTTCCTCCCGGGGAATGCACTTTAGTTTCACACCGTTCGGCCTTCTCCTGTACAGGATGTCATCGACGAACTGGTACAGGGCGGACCGACGGGCTACTTTCTTCGCTTCTTCCTGCTCCTCAGGAAGCTCCCCTGTTTGGAGGAGTTGGACGGTATACTGCGCCCATGCCGGAGCCTGGGGCTCGACGGCAAGGACCAAAGGCATCTCTTCCGCCATGGGAGCGGCTGTCTCTACGGCCAGGGCTTGACGCCCTGCCGGAGCCAGTTGCTCTTGGGCAGGCCCAGCGTCCGCGGCAGCACCCTTGCCGGCGGCCCCAGGGGGCTCGATAGGAAAGTACTTGCCGGGACCTGACTTCCTCCACTTGTTCTGCCCCGTTGATGGCTCGACGGATGGTTGAGTTAACCGGAGCAAAAAGGTACCTGGTTCCACAGGTAGCTTGAATGCAGCACGCTTTGACAGGTAATCGGCGATGTCGTTCTCCATTCGGGGGACGTGCTCCGCTTGGATACCGTCAAAGCGTTCCTCCAGCTTCCTCATCTCATCTACGTAGGCCTCCATCAGTGGGCTCTGGTAATCCTTGTTGACCTGCCTAACAACAAGCTGCGAGTCACCCCTGACGATGAGCTTCTTAACCCCGAGGTCTGCGGTGATCCTGAGACCGGCGAGCAATCCCTCGTACTCAGCAGTGTTGTTGGTGGACATCTCCCTGGGGAAGTGCATCTGGATCACGTACTTGAGGTGCTCTCCGGTGGGCGCGACGAGCAGCACACCGGCACCGGCGCCTTGCAGCGAGAAAGCCCCATCGAAGTACATGATCCAGTCGCGGTCTGCTTCCTTGCCGGGGAGAGTGGTCTCCTGGATTTCTTCGTCAGGCGTTGAGGTCCATTCTGCAATGAACTCCACCAAGACTCTGCTCTGGATATTCGAGGTACTTTCAAACTTCAAACCAAAACTTGATAGCTCCAAGGCCCATTCCACAATCCTTCCGGTTGCATCTGGGTTATGCAGTATCCGTTGCAACGGGAGGCGGGTGACGACAGTGATCCCGTGGGCTTGGAAGTAATGACGCAGCTTCCTTGTAACACCTCAGATGTGAAACTCCCCTTTTTGGGCAATTTATCCACTTGGTCTATTCCAATTCCTTTGGGTTCCATTTTTTTGTTTTTATTTGTTGTTTTACTTATTGCTTTGTCTTGTCATTTTTGTCATATTTCACTTTGCCATTCATTGTTGCATCATGGCCTCATCATGTGTTTGCATTGTGCTTGGTGTCTTTGTGCATATCCCCATCATCATGTGCATCTTCATATGGTAGCATATTGCATTCTGACATGTTTCTATGTGAGTCATGGCATCATCATCCCCCTTCACTCATCACCACCTCTCCTTCTCTTTCTTTCTTTTGGCAAGTGCCATTTTTCACTCCCCCACTAATGTTCATCTTCTCCGTGTAAATCCTACACCATGTCAGTAACCACTCTGTTAAATTTCAGCCCAGTTTGGTTTGATTTGGTTGGGTTCAAAAATGGCTCAAGTTTGAATTTAATTCAAACTTGAATTATTTTTCTACCTCTAAAAATTGCCAAACCAATTCATTTAAAATGTGCATATTTCCAGGACTCCACACATATATTCTTATCTGTCGAATTCCATTCCTGCCCTTCGATTCTTTTCCTCCAAGCGTTTTCTGTTCTGGAAAATGAAAAAGGCAAGAATGTAGAGAGCGAGAGAGAGCCCAGTGCCTCAGCCCAGCCATGGTCTAGCGCAGCCACTTACTCCCTCCGTTGCAGCCCATCCAGCCCACCAGCAACAGCGCCCCTGTTCTTCTTCTTCTCTCCTGTACGGCAGCGCATCCAGGGGCTCCACGTTGGCACCCCGACTGATTTGATGGCCGGAACAGGAGCCCCTGCTGCTACTTAACCTATCACGCGAGCCCCTTGCAGCCCTAGATTTCGCCCTTCCCTCCTCGCGCCGCCAACCCTTTTCCCTCCCCTCTGTTTCCTCTTCTTCCTCAAGGAACAGAGAAAGAGAGAGAACCACCGAGAGCTTCGCCGTCGCTTGCGTGGTCGGAGGCCACCATGGTCATCTCCGGCATGTGCATCTTCTTCCTCGACATCGTCTACGTTCGTTCAGATGTCTTCCCCACCCTGGATCGCCTCCACGCCGTCGTCCATGTCTTCATCTTCTTCCTCTGCCTCCTCTACTTCATGAACACCGACGATCAGCGCAACCCCACGCCGGCTCCTCTGCTTTCCCGACGAGTCCACCGACTTCAGCAGCACCCCCATGAGAGCCGCTGCTCCTTCCCATCTTCTTCCCTGTCATACTCAGTCGTCGTCGTTGCCGTTTTCCACGCGCACCCGCGGGACCTCATCGCTGGCGAGGTTCCCGTTCATGTTTCGATGCATCCGTAGCACCTTTAGGATCTCCTTGTAGCGCAGCATCTTTCGGTGCCATCATCTACGAGTTTTGTCGCCGGAGTTCCTCCGACGAGTTCGCCCGCCTTGTTCTTCTCTGCTCCTTGCGTGCGCTCGCGACCGCTTGCTTCCATGCTCATGCCGCTGCTCCCTCACCGGTCCACACACTATAATACCCGCAGGTCACGCCCGCACCTTTGCATCACCCAGCGCAGCCAGCGCCTCGCCGTGCCTCGCGGCGCGGCCAAGACGAGCTCCTGCTCGAGCTCGTTCTCGAAGCGCTTCACCACCTGCGCACGCACCCGTCACGCCACACACAGACTCACCTATTCCCGCACCCCCGCCGTCGGCCTGTGGTCGCGACGGTCGCCGTCTTGCTCGTCGGCGTCGTCACCCAGTTCGTCTATGATCCAGAAGGCCTGGCCTTTGATTCCATTCAAGTTCAGTCACGCCCTTGTTTTATCACAAACACTTAGTCAGGCCAGCTGGTCAGCGCTCTGCCCCCATTTTGCTCTGTTTTCCTGTTATTTTTTTTGCACACCCACACCCACTTAGGCCTGCTCATCTCCTGGGCCGCTGCACTGGATGCAATTCGGCCCGTGCATATTTTTTTCCCACTGTGTATTTTGGCATTTTTCCAGTGCATTCTTATTTACAGAAATGCCATCATTTTTGCATTGCCTATAACTATTTATCCATGCATCCAAATAGATCATGTCATATATGTAAAATGCTCAGTTTTTCCTGTACTTTCATAATCTGAATTTTTCATCCATGTTTAAAATGTCTAAATTGTTGTTTGCATTAATTTGCATAAATGGCATGCTAAAATGATTTATTTCATAGCTAAATAACCGTAGCTCGGATTTAAATAAACTTTATATGTAAATGGGGTAGAAAAATGCATAGAATAACTTGGTTCACTTTATTTTGATGTTTAACAACTTTAAAATATGATTTAGGGCAGAACAGTACCAAATTCATAATATGCATATGGGGATTTTTCGGAATTGTTGTTTGTTATTTCCGGCCTCATTTAGCTTGCCTAGATAGTTAGTTTACTTATGCTTCACCCCTTGCCATGTTTAATAACATTTAATATTGTTGGGTACATAAACGGGAGAAAACTAAATATTTGATGTGGTGTTTCGTCAATATGCAACTCGTTGCATATTGAGCTCCACTTAATTTGTAGCGTTGTTTGTTGCACTTTGCCATGCCATGATTCTTTAAATGGGACATGCATCATACTTGATTGTGCATCATGCCATGTTTATGCTTGTGTGTTTACCTTGTTGCTTGCTTCTTTCCGGTTTGCTTCTCTCGTTAGCTTCGGTTTCATTCCGGAGTTGCGAGGATTCGTTCGACTACGTTCGTTTGTCTTCTTCATGGACTCGTTCTTCTTCCTAGCGGGATCTTAGGCAAGATGACCATACCCTCGAAATCACTTCTACCTTTGCTTGCTAGTTGTTCGCTCTTTTGCTATGCCGCGCTACCTACCACTTGCTATATCATGCCTCCCATATTGCCATGTCAAGCCTCTAACCATCCTTCATAGCAAACCGTTGTTTGGCTATGTTACCTCTTTTGCTCAGCCCCTCTTATAGCGTTGCTAGTTGCAGGTGAAGTTGAAGCTGGTTCCATGTTGGAACATGGATATGTTGGGATATCACAATATCTCTTATTTAAATTAATGCATCTATATACTTGGTAAAGGGTGGAAGGCTCGGCCTTTTGCCTGGTGTTTTGTTCCACTCTTGCCGCCCTAGTTTCCGTCATACCGGTGTTACGTTCCTTGATTTTGCGCAACTTACGCGATTGAGGATTTATGGGACCCCCTTGACAGTTCGCTTTGAATAAAACTCCTCCAGCAAGGCCCAACCTTGGTTTTAACATTTGCCACCTAAGCCTTTTTCCCTTGGGTTCTGCAGACTCAAAGGTCATCTTTATTTTAAACCCCCCGGGCCAGTGCTCCTCTGAGTGTTGGTCCGAAATGGGCAGCCTGTGGGGTCACCTCGGGGCAACTCGAGGCCTGGTTTTACTCGTAGCTTGACCTATCCGGTGTGCCCTGAGAACGAGATACGTGCGACTCCTATCGGGATTTGTCGGCACATCGGGCGGCTTTGCTGGTCTTGTTTTACCATTGTTGAAAAGTCTTGTAACCGGGATTCCGAGACTGATCAGGTCTTCCCGGGAAGGAATATCCTTCGTTGACCGTGAGAGCTTGTGATGGGCTAAGTTGGGACACCCCTGCAGGGTATAAACTTTCGAGAGCCGTGCCCGCGGTTATGTGGCAGATGGGAATTTGTTAATGTCCGGTTGTAGAGAACTTGACACTGGACTTAATTAAAATGCATCAACCGCGTGTGTAGCCGTGATGGTCTCTTTTCGGTGAAGTCCGGGAAGTGAACACGGTTCTTGTGTTATGGTTGTGCGTAAGTAGTTTCAGGATCACTTCTTGATCACTTCTAGTTTCACGACCGTTGCGTTGCTTCTCTTCTCGCTCTTATTTGTGTATGTTAGCCACCATATTTGCTTAGTGCTTGCTGTAGCTCCACCTTATTACCCCTTTCCTGCCCATAAGCTTAAATAGTCTTGATCTCGCGGGTGTGAGATTGCTGAGTCCTCGTGACTCACAGATTCTACCAAAACAGTTGCAGGTGCCGTTGATACCAGTGCAGGTGACGCAACCAAGCTCAAGTGGGAGTTTGACGAGGACCTTGGTCGTTACTATGTTTCATTTCCTGATGATCAGTAGTGGAGCCCAGTTGGGACGATCGTGGATCTATCATTTGGGGTTGTCTTCTTTTATTTTGGTTCCGTAGTCGGACCTTGTGTGTACTCTAAATGATGTATGTTTAATTTATGTATTGTGTGAAGTGGCGATTTTAAGCCAACTCTTTATCCCATTCTTGTTCATTACATGGGATTGTGTGAAGATGACCCTTCTTGCGACAAAACCACCATGTGGTTATGCCTCCAAGTCGTGCCTCGACACATGGGAGATATAGCCGCATCGTGGGCGTTACATTCCTCGAGGCCATAAGGAGGCTGAAGAGCAATTTTTGCACACCGGAATACCCCGACCTAGCCCCCTGCAAGAGGGAGCTGACAAAGTAAATCGGGTGCTGCATCATCTTCTTCTTCTGCACCACCTCACTCGACTGCGCGGGCACTGCCTTGGTGGCATCAGACTCTGCCGGGGGCCGCGCCTTGCCGGCACCAGGCCCTGCCGGGTAATCTTTGGCTTGCCATCCGCTGGTTCTGCCGCCGTCACTGCCTCCTCGTCGACCTCCCTCTGTGCCACCAGTGCGGCACTGACCACTTGATTCGTTCGCACCAGATATAGCAGCAACGGCGCTTGTGGTTTAGGAGCAACCAGTATTGGCATGGAGGAAAGGTATTTCTTCAGATCCTGCAATGCTGCCTCGGCTTCTGGGGTCCACTCCATTGGGCCCGCCTTCTTCAAGATTTTGAAGAAAGGAAGGGCGCGCTCAGCGGACTTGGAGATGAATCGGCTCATGGCGGCAACGCAGCCGGTGAGCCGACGCACATCTTTGATCCGCTTGGGCGCCTCAATCTGCTCAATAGCCTTGATCTTGTCTGGGTTTGCCTCGATCCCGCGCTGCGACACAAAGAACACGAGAAGCTTGCTGGATGGAATGCCGAAGACGCACTTCTCAGGGTTCAGCTTGAGGTTGATCTTGCGCAGGTTGGAAAATGTCTCTTCCATATCTTGCACAAGAGTTGGCCCGTCTTTGGTTTTGACCACTATGTCATCCATGTATGCCTCCATATTTCTATGGAGCTGAGGTTCAAAACCAATTTGGACTGCTCTTGCGAACGTTGAGCCAGCACTCTTCAACCCGAAAGGCATCCGTAAAAAGCAATACATACCACATGGGGTGATGAATGATGTCTTTTCTTCATCCTCTCTTGTCATGAAGATTTGGTGGTAGTCCGAGTAGGCATCGAGGAATGATAACAGGTCACACCCGGCCGTGGAGTCAACAATCTGGTCGATGCGTGGCAATGGGAAGGGGTCCTTAGGACAAGCCTTATTGATATCTGTGTAGTCAATACACAGCCTCCACTTCCCATTCGCCTTGCGCACCACTACCGGATTGGCCAACCACGTCGGGTGGAGCACTTCTCTCACCAAAACCGTCGCTTCCAACTTCCTGATATCCTCCGTGATGAACTCCTGCCTCTCCAGAGCCTGCTTTCTGACCTTCTGCTTGACGGGCCGCGCATGAGGGCAGACAGCTAGGTGGTGCTCAATCACCTCCCTGGGAACACCGGGGATGTCGGATGCTTGCCACGCAAACACATCGACATTCGCCCGCAGGAAGGTGACGAGTGCGCCTTCCTATTTGCTGTTGAGGGTGGAGCCTATGGTGAAGGCCCCTCCCGTGCCATCCTCCCTGACGGGCACCTTCTTGGTCTGCGGCGGCTCAGCTCTGGATTTCTTGCTCTTGTCGGTAGAGCTCTTTGGCACGTCCTCGACGGTAGCACAACACTCCGAGGAGGTGCGCTTGCCGAAGTGGGTGCGAGAGGTCTTGCCGGGCTTCTTCTTCCCTCCCGGGCCTTCAACGGCAGGAGCAGGTGCCTTGACGGCAGCTGCTGCAACTGCTTCCCGGTAGAGTTGGTCGGCGCAGATCAGCGCGTCCTTCTTGTTGGAGGGGACGGAGATGATGGTCAACGGCCCGGGCATCTTTAGCATGTTGTGGCCGAGGATCCCGTTGTAGGGCAAGGGGATCTCGGCCACATCGAAAATGATCCTCTCCATTCTGTAGTTCAATTCCCCTCCAAACGTCACGGGCAGTGTGACCTTCCCCTTCGGCTGGCTCCTCCCCGGATTGACCCCTTGAAACGTACCCGTTTCCTCGAGGTCTCCATCAGGAATTTGCAGTCTTTTGATCACGACAGGCGAGATCAAGTTCAGGCCGGCACCTTGAGGTTGCGTATCGTTGGTGAGACCAACAATGGCAAACACCCGACCGCGGTTGTGCGGTCAGGGTGGTCCTCGGCGTCAAAGATGAGGGGCGTGATGGACCACTTCAGCGGCTTCTGAGCGTCGAACGATGGTTCCGCTGCTATAATCTCACGCGCCCACTGCTTGAGCTGGCGGTGAGAAGTATGCAGCGAGGCACCACCATTGACGCACATGGCCTCCGTAGCCTTCTGGAACTCTTGCTCACCGGACTTGTCGTCCTCGTCGTGATCATCGTCTTCTTGTTTCTTGTCATGGCCCCGGGCGGGCCTCTCTTGCTGGTTGTCCTTGTCGCGGTGGCCTCCTTGGCCGCCACGTTTCTTGCCGGATCCCTCGGCACCATCCAGGTCCTTCTCCTTGTCCCGCCTCTCGTACTCAGCTTTTTGCTTCTCAGCAAGCAGCTCAACTTGTCGGCAGTTCTGGAGGTTGTGGCCCTTGGTGCGGTGGATCTTGCAATATTGCTTGCCGGAGCTTCCTGGCTTGTCGGTAGCCACCAAGGCCCGGCAGGCGGCACACCCGGCAATCTCCTTGCCGGGGGCGTCTGCCTTGATCTTCTTGGCAGCGCTGGTGTCGTCAGATCCTTCAATGGCAAGCACGGCCTTGCCTTTGCATTTCCTATTGCGACGCCGGCCCTTCTTCGTTGGGGTGGCGGCGTCTTCGTCGGTAGAGTCGGTTTCCGCACCGGCGTCTTCGCTGGGGTACTTCCTTCCCTCTTCAGCCCGGGCGCACCTATCGGCCAGAACATAGAGCTCGGCCACATCCTTAACCTTGGTCATCGCCAGCTCTTCGCGCATCTTGCGGTTGCGCACGTTCTGATGGAACGCGCTGATCACAGCGGCGGGATGAACGTCGGGGATGTTGTACTGCATCCGGCTGAATCTCTGGATGTACTTGCGCAGGGTTTCCCCTTCCTTCTGGGGAATGATATGCAGATCACTGGCCTGGCCATGAGCTTGGTGGCCTCCTGTGAAGGCGCCAACGAACTCATGGCACACATCCGACCAAGAAGAAATGGAATCCGCCGGCAAGTGCATCAACCAGGACATAACATTGGGCTTCAGTGCCAGCGGGAAATAGTTGGCAAGCACCTTGTCGTCGCGAGCTCCAGCAGCCTGCATCGCGATGGTGTAGATGTTGAGGAACTCGGACGGATGGGTCTTGCCAGTGTACTTATCGCCGACGTTGGGCTTGAACGTGCGGTGGGACGGCCACTGGAACTGCCGCAGCTCACGGGTGAAGGCCGGGCAGCCCACCTCGTAAGGCAGGCCGCCGGAGCCCCCCGGTGCTAGGTGGTCCATAGCGGGTCCCGCCCGCTTGTCCGACTGGTGGCGTGTATCGCGCCGGCGCGCCATGGTGGTCCGAGCATCTTCGTGAGCTCGTTCTTGAAGAACTTGGCGCTGGTCGCGGTGGGTCCGCGGGTCGGACGACGCTATAGAGATGTTATCACAAGCGTCGTCACGATGGACAGACGCCCGCGGCGGCTGGCGAGGAGGAGGAGAGTGCACCGTGGCCGCAGCTCCCCCGGTCCTCCCAGCGCCAGCACGTGGTGGCTCGGTGGAGCGCCGACCCAAGGGCCCCGCTGGTCGTGGATCGTCTTTGTTGGCGACGGCGACGAGGCTCCGGATGGTGGCCCTCCACTCGTCGAGCTTCTCTGCGGCAGGAGGGAAGTTGAGGAGCAGTTGCGCGCGCGCCAAAGCTTCTGCTGGCGTGGGCGATGGCGACAGCTGCGTGGATCGCGGCGCGCTTCGACTTCTAACTATGTTAGAAGGAGCTCCGTTACGACCCAGCGGCTGCGTGCCATTTTCGCCAGCGCTTCGGCGGGCATGCTGAACCCCTTCATCCCACGGATGACGCACAGGGCTCTTCCCACGGCGGTGCCCAGGGTCACCAGCGTGGTGACGCTGCTCGGGGCGCACACCATGGGAAGAGTGCAATGGTCGCCAGCGTGGGCGTCTTGGAGGTCGCTGCGCCGCCCGGAGGTGGCACAGCGACACCCCTGGAGGGCCCCGCACCGCTTGCGGGGGGGCCAGCTCCGTCTTTGGATCTGGTGACGTGCGGCCGGTCGTTTGGTGCGCGAACGACGCCGCTCGCCAGGCTCTGACTGCCGGGGCGGTGCTGGTGCTCGCGGACCGCGGCCCGGGTCCTATCCGCGACCGGTCCACTGCTCGTCCGCACCGGCATGGGCTGTTCGGCTCCCAACGAGCCGATCGCCATGGCCGTCTTCTTCTTAGGAGCCATGGCGACGAAGAACTGCTAGGCTAACTACTAGACCAGATTCTCACAATTGCGCCCCCTACCTGGCGCGCCAAAGATGTCGGTGTGGAACGACACCTATGGGATCACGAGAATCCCTACTACGGTTGCCGGGGCGCAGGGTTGCAAGAAGAGCAGGATCAGTAGCCAGCACAAGAATCGTTTACCCAGGTTCGGGCCGCGAGGATGCGTAAAACCCTAGTCCTGCTTTGGTGGGTGTATTTCAGAGAGTTCTTGAGCTCTCGAACTAGCTGTGGTGAGTGTGTGGTTCGAAAGAGCCGAATCCTTCTCTAGTATGCCATGGGCCTCCTTTTATAGTCGGAAGGGGCTGCCACAGTGGCACACAGGAGGTGGAAAGGCGTACAGTGCCCTGAGCTTATCGCTCGTATTACAGGACAAGACGCATTTAATGGGTAGCTTAGGTGTCCCCTTGCTTTATTGGGGACGGGGGCGAGGCCCGTCCCGTCCATCGCCGCTCCTCCTCGCTTTGACACGCGCCCTGGCTAGTGAGGCGCGTGGTGCCATGTAGGCAGGCATGCAGCTGAGGTGGCGCAGTGGCGGAGCCTTCACGAAGATCTGCATGCCGCCACGCAGGCGCTCAATGAGTTGGCTTGGGAGCTGCATGTTGCCACGCAGGTGCCCGCCCAGCTGGTTGGGCTGGCAGCTGCATGTGAGCGGCAGTGGAAGCTTGGTTGGCGTGGGCCTGACGGTGGCCCTGCTGGCGTCCTTGGTGAGGGCCTTGCCGGGTGGCCCGGCAAGGGTCTTGCCGTGGTGCGCTGTCGTCCCCGGCAAGGGCCTTGCCGGGGTCTGGTGGCCTTCCTCGGCAAGGATCTTGCCGAGGATCGTCGTCCTCTAATCCTCATCTGATCTTGAATATGTCTTCACAAAGATCTGCATGCCACCACGGAGGTGCCTCCCGAGCCCTGGCCCAACGTGATGTTGGAGACCGTGGGCTCAAGGGTGGCCCGCTCTGTTGGCGCGGGGTGAGCTGTCCCGGCAAGGGTCTTGCCAGGGCTGCTGAGGCTGCCCCGGCAAGGGTCTTGCCGGGGGAACCTACTTCGTCCCTCTGCTCTTTGTGGTCTTGGCCTTGGTGTTGCTTTCATTATCTTGGGCTTCGGTCTTACCTTGGCTCACCTCCCCTGTTCTGCTTGGTGTAACCGTGGGCGCGGCTCCGACTGCCCGTGCACAGGTAAAGGGGTACAAAAGCGTGCCCCTCTTTTTGTACACCGACAGTATATGGTGGGTGTATGATACCGGTGAAAAGTGCGCGGTATTAGAGAGGCTAGCAATGGTGGAAGAAGAGAGTGCGTATAATCCATGGACTCAACATTAGTCATAAAGAACTCATATATTTATTGCAAAAATATACAAGTTATCAAAGCAAAGTATTACGCGCATGCTTCTAGGGGGATAGATTGGTAGGAAAAGACCATCGCTCGTCCCCGACCGCCACTCATAAGGAAGACAATCAATAAATAAATCATGCTCCGACTTCATCACATAACGGTTCACCATACGTGCATGCTACGGGAATCACAAACTTTAACACAAGTATTCCTCAAATCCACAACTACTCAACTAGCATGACTCTAATATCACCATCTTCATATCTCAAAACAATTATCAAGCATCAAACTTCTCATAGTATTCAACACACTCATAAGAAATTTTTTACTAATCTTGGATGCCTATCACTTTAGGACTAATTTCTCAATTTAAGAAAATTACCATGCTGTTTTGTAGGACTCTCAAAATAATATAAGTGAAGCATGAGAGAATAATAGTTTCTATAAAACAAATCCACCACCGTGCTCTAAAAGATATAAGTGAAGCACTAGAGCAAAAACTATATAGCTCAAAAGATATAAGTGAAGCACATAGAGTATTCTAATAAATTCTGAATCATGTGTGTCTCTCTCAAAAGGTGTGTACAGCAAGGATGATTGTGGCAAACTAACAAATAAAGACTCAAATAATACAAGACGCTCCAAGCAAAACACATATCATGTGGTGAATAAAAATATAGCTCCAAGTAAAGTTACCAATGGAAGTAGACGAAAGAGGGCATGCCTTCCGGGGCATCCCCAAGCTTTGGCTTTTTGGTGTCCTTAGATTATCTTGGGGTGCCATGGGCATCCCCAAGCTTAGGATCTTGCCACTCCTTGTTCCATAATTCATCAAATCTTTTACCCAAAACTTGAAAACTTCACAACACAAAACTTAGCAGAAAATCTCGTGAGCTCCGTTAGCGAAAGAAAACAAAACACCACTTCAAGGTACTGTAATTAACTCATTCTTTATTTATATTGGTGTTAAAACTACTGTATTCCAACTTCTCTATGGTTTATAAACTATTTTATTAGCCATAGATTCATCAAAATAAGCAAACAACACACGAAAAACAGAATCTGTCAAAAACAGAACAGTCTGTAGTAATCTGTAACTAACGCAAACTTCTGGAACTCAAAAACATCTACCAAAATAGGACGACCTTGAAAATTTGTTTATTGATCAGAAGCAATTGGAATCATTATTTTATCACGTTCTAGTGATTTTTAACAATTGTTTTCGTGAACAGAAAGTTTCTGGAATTTTCAGCAAGATCAAATAACTATCATCCAAGAAGATCCTATAGGTTTAACTTGGCACAAACACTAATTAAAACATAAAAACAAATCTAACCAGAGGCTAAATCAGATATTTATTCCTAAACAGAAGCAAAAAACTAAAAACTAAAAATAAAATTGGGTTGCCTCCCAACAAGCGCTATCGTTTAACGCCCCTAGCTAGGCATAAAAGCAAGGATAGATCTAGGTATTGCCATCTTTGGAAGGCAATCCATAAGTGGCTCTCATAATAGATTCATAAGGTAATTTTATTTTCTTTCTAGGGAAGTGTTCCATTCCTTTCCTTAATGGAAATTGGAATCTAATATTCCCTTCTTTCATATCAATGATTGCACCAATCGTTCTAAGGAAAGGTCTACCAAGAATAATAGGACATGAAGGATTGCAATCTATGTCAAGAAAAATAAAATCTACGGGCACATAATTCCTATTTGCAACAATAAGAACATCATTAATTCTTCCCATAGGTTTCTTAATAGTGGAATCCGCAAGGTGCAAGTTTGAAGAGCAATCATTAAATTCGCCGAAACCTAACAAATCACACAAAGTTTTTGGAATCATGGAAACACTAGCACCCAAATCACACAAAGCATAGCATTCATGATCTTTAATTTTAATTTTAATAGTAGGTTCCCACTCATCATAAAGTTTTCTAGGGATAGAAACTTCCAACTCAAGTTTTTCTTCATAAGATTGCATCAAAGCATCAACGATATGTTTGGTAAAAGCTTTATGTTGACTATAAGCATGCGGAGAATTTAGCACGGATTGCAACAAGGAAATACAATCTATAAAATAGCAATTATCATAATTAAATTCCTTGAAATCCAAAATAGTGGGTTCATTGATATCTAAAGTTTTAACTTCTTCAATCTCATTTTTATCAATTTTCGCATCAAGATCTAAAAACTCCGAATTTTTGGAGCGTCTTCTAGGTAAAGGTGGCTCATAATCAATCCCATCATTATCAAGATTCAAATTGAAAAACAATGATTTAATAGGGGACACATCAATAACTTTTAGATCTTCATCTTTATTCTCATAAAAATTAGAAGAACACGCCTTCACAAAGCAATCTTTCTTAGCACGCATCCTAGCGGTTCTTTCTTTGCACTCATCAATGGAAATTCTCATGGCTTTGAGAGACTCATTGATATCATACTTAGGTGGAATAGATCTAAGTTTCAAGGAATCAACATCAAGAGAAATTCTATCAACGTTCCTAGCCAATTCATCAACCTTAAGCAATTTTTCTTCAAGCAAAGCATTGAAATTCTTTTGCGAATTCATAAACTCCTTAACACTAGTCTCAAATTCAGAGGGCATCTTATTAAAATTTCCATAAGAGTTGTTGTAGGAATTACCATAATTATTAGAGGAATTACTAGGATACGGCCTAGGATTAAAGTTTCCTCTATACGCGTTGTTACCGAAATTATTTCTACCAACAAAATTCACATCCATAGATTCATTATTATTCTCAATAAAAGTAGACAAAGGCATATCATTAGGATAAGAAGAAACACTCTTAGTAGCAAATAATTTCATAAGTTGATCCATCTTTCCACTCAAAACATTAATTTCTTCTATCGCATGCACTTTTTTATTATTAGATCTTTCGGTGTGCCATTGAGAATAATTAACCATAATATTATCTAGGAGTTTAGCTTCCCCTAAAGTGATTTCCATAAAAGTGCCTCCCGCGGCCGAGTCTAAAAGATTTCTAGAAGCAAAATTCAATCCGGCATAAATTTTTTGTATAATCATCCAAAGATTGAAACCATGTGTAGGGCAATTACGTATCATTAATTTCATCCTCTCCCAAGCTTGTGCAACATGTTCATGATCAAGTTTCTGAAAATTCATAATATCTTTTCTAAGAGAGACGATCTTAGCGGGAGGAAAATACTTAGAGATAAAAGCATCTTTGCACTTATTCCATGAATCAATACTATTTTTAGGCAAAGACCAAAACCAAACTTTAGCACGATCTCTAAGCGAAAAAGGAAATAGTTTCAATTTAACAATATCATTGTCCACATCTTTCTTCTTTTGCATATCACACAAATCAAAGAAGCTATTTAGATGGGTAGCGACATCTTCACTAGGAAGGCCGGCAAATTGATCTTTCATGACAAGATTCAACAAAGCAGCATTAATTTCACAAGATTCAGTATCGGTAAGAGGAGCAATCAGAGTGCTAAGAAAATCATTGTTGTTGGTATTGGTGAAGTCACACAATTTAGTATTATCTTGAGCCATCGTGACAAACAAGCAATCCAACACACGAGCAAACAAGAAGCAAGCGAAAAAGAGGCGAACGAAAAAGAGAGGGCGAATAAAACGGCAAGGGTGAAGTGGGGGAGAGGAAAACGAGAGGCAAATGGCAAATAATATAATGCGAGGGAGATGAGTTTGTGATGGGTACTTGGTATGTCTTGACTTGACTTGACTTGGCGTGAATCTCCCTGGCAATGGCGCCAGAAATCCTTCTTGCTACCTCTTGAGCACTGCGTTGGTTTTCCCTTGAAGAGGAAAGGGTGATGCAGTAAAGTAGCGTAAGTATTTCCCTCAGTTTTTGAGAACCAAGGTATCAATCCAGTAGGAGATCACGCACGAGTCCCTCGCACCTACACAAACAAATAAGAACCTCGCAACCAACGCGATAAAGGGTTTGTCAATCCCTCAACGGTCACTTACGAGAGTGAGATCTGATAGATATGATAAGATAATATTTTTGGTATTTTTATGATAAAGAGAAATAAAGATGCAAAGTAAAATAAAAGGCAAAAGAAATAACTAAGTGTTGGAAGATTAATATGATGGAAAATAGACCCGGGGGCCATAGGTTTCACTAGTGGCTTCTCTCAAGAGCATAATTATTACGGTGGGTGAACAAATTACTGTTGAGCAATTGATAGAATTGAGCATAGTTATGAGAATATCTAGGTATGATCATGTATATAGGCATCACGTCCGTGACAAGTAGACCGACTCCTGCCTGCATCTACTGCTATTACTCCACAGATCGACCGCTATCCAGCATGCATCTAGAGTATTAAGTTCATAAGATCAGAGTAACGCTTTAAGCAAGATGACATGATGTAGAGGGATAAACTCATGCAATATGATATAAACTCCATCTTGTTATCCTCGATGGCAACAATACAATACGTGCCTTGCTGCCCCTGCTGTCACTGGGAAAGGACACCGCAAGATTGAACCCAAAGCTAAGCACTTCTCCCATTGCAAGAAAGATCAATCTAGTAGGCCAAACCAAACTGATAATTCGAAGAGACTTGCAAAGATAACCAATCATACATAAAAGAATTCAAAGGAGATTCAAATATTGTTCATAGATAAACTTGATCATAAACCCACAATTCATCGGTCTCAACAAACACACCGCAAAAGAAGATTACATCGAATAGATCTCCATGAGAATCGTGGAGAACTTTGTATTGAGATCCAAAGAGAGAGAAGAAGCCATCTAGCTAATAACTATGGACCCGAAGGTGTGAGGTAAACTACTCACACATCATCAGAGAGGCTATGGTGTTGATGTAGAAGCCCTCTGTGATCAATGCCCCCTCCGGTGGAGCGCCGGAAAAGGCCCCAAGATGGGATCTCATGGGTACAGAAGGTTGCGGCGGTGGAATTACGTTTTTGGCTACATAGGTATATATAGGAGGAAGAAGTACATCGGTGGAGCAACATCGGCCCCACGAGGGTGGAGGGCGCGCCCCCCTGCCTCGTGCTCTCCTGGTTGATTTCTTGACGTGGACTCCAAGTCCTCTGGATCACGTTTGTTCCGAAAATCACGTTCCCGAAGGTTTCATTCCGTTTGGACTCTGTTTGATATTCTTTTTCTGCGAAACACTGAAATAGGCAAAAAAACAACAATTTGGGCTGGGCCTCCGGTTAATAGGTTAGTCCCAAAAATAATATAAAAGTCTATAATAAAGCCCATTAACATCCAAAACAGAATATAATATAGCATGGAACAATAAAAATTATAGATACGTTGGAGACGTATCATCGCCGTCTCGCCCGGCTTCGACACGCGTCCGAGCTAACGAGGCGTCGTGGTGCCACGTTGGCTGGCTGCTGGGCTGGCGCGGTGGTGGAGCCCTCACGAAGATCTGCATGCCACCACGCAAGTGCTTGCTGGGTCGGTGTAGAGGCTGCCCGTCGCCATGCAGGTGCCTGCCCAGCTGAGTGAGCTAGCAGCTGCATGGGAACGGTGGTGTAGTCTTGGCAGACGTGGGCCTGGCTGCGGCCTCGCTGGTGTCCTCGGCAAGGGTCTTGCCGTGGCGTCGTGGTCGTCCCCGACAAGGATCTTGCCGGGGGTCTTGTGGATTTCCTCGGCTTGGATCCCGCCGAGGGTCGTCGTCTTCTGGTCCTCATCTGATCTTGTATGTGCATGATCTTGACAAAGATCTGCATGCCACCACGGAAGTGCCTCCCGGGCCTTGGCTCCAGTGTAGTTGTTGGCGGTGTTTGGAACCCCTGGGCTCAAGGGTGGCTCTCTCTGCTGGCGTTGGGCAAGTTGCCCCGGCAAGGCTCTTGCCGGGGCCGCGGAGGCTGCCCCGGCAAGGGTCTTGCCGGGGGAGCCCACCTCGCCTCTCTGCTGTTTGGTGCTTCTGGTCTTGGCGTTGCCTTGTTCGTCTTGTGCTTCGGTTTTCCTCCGGCTTCCCTCCTCTGCCTTGTTAAGTGTGGCTGCGGGCACGGCTCTGACTGCCCGTGCACAAGTAAAGGGGTCAAAAGGAGAGCCCCAACTTTTGTACACCGACACAGTCGGTTTCCATTATCACGTGTGAGAATCCTCACAAGCGAGCAAAGAGGAGTCCCTACCTTAGTGATAAGGCTTCGGCAATGAGTGGGTCTGTTACTCCCACATGTGGTTTGCACCATGAAGCGATCAATGTCATAGAAGAGCGAGCAACACCGCCGGCACCAGCGAGTCCTGCTTCAGAATTTATAGCACCATCAACATTGATCTTGATAAACCCAATATCAGGGGGTCGCCAACCGTGCCCTGGCAGTATAGTAGCTTGTGCAGCTTGTATATCTAGCAAGGCCAGATCTTCTCTTATGCGACGAACAGAGTACACCAGATCCACATGTTCCTTCTCATGAGTCCATCGGTTCCTTGAATGCCAAGTGGGCCACATCCCGGATATGATTTTTGCTCTGACTTGGTCCGTGAACCTGTCATCACACAAAATATCTCTCGCCCAAGTGGTAGGACGCAGCCTTGGAAGACGAAAGTCGAACCATATTTGCGCTTCATCCCAGAATCTACGTGCATGGGAGCAGGAGACCAAAGCATGCATCAGATCCTCCTCTCTAGCGAGGCAAACATTGCAAATGCTAAGAGGTTTAATGTGTTTATGCTTAAGGGTAGCTTCATCAGGGAGAATTCCACGTAGCACTCTCCACCAAAACACCCTCACCTTAGGCACAACTTTGAGCTTCCAGAGAGATGTCCACATCTGTTGTTCTGATTTTGAGGTACCGGTAACTGTCCCTTCCTCTGGAGCCAAACGCTCTTTTTGATTCACGAGAGTACGGTACGCCGACTTTACAGAGTACACACCCGAATTTTTGAAAGCCCAAGCAAAGAAATCCTCTCCACCACCAGTACGTATTGGTATATTCAGTATAGCTTCTGCATCCGGGGCTAGGAATGTTTCCATGTCCAAGTACCATCATCAATGAGTTCGTGCACTGATTGTAGAGATGTATTAGTTGGTCTGAGCATAGGGGACATACGTATTGTACCTGGTATCCATTTGTCGTCCCAAATTGATATAGAACGACCATCGCCGACGCGCATGATCATGCCCGCCCGAAGAGCCTCCCGTCCGGCCACAATCGCTCGCCAAATAGGAGAAGCAGACTAAGGAACAGTAGCTTGCATAAAATTTGAACCCGGAAAGTATCTGCCCTTCATGACACGGGCACACAAGGAATCGGGATTGACCATAAACCTCCAACCATGCTTGCCAAGAAGCGCTAAATTAAAGAGTTCCATGTCTCGAAATCCCATTCCACCATTGACTTTAGGGGATGCAAGCGCCTTCTAGGAAATCCTATGCAAAGACCTTTTGTCCAGAGAGCTACTCCACCAGTATTTAGCCATATTTGAGGTGTATTTTTTACATACTTTTTTCGTAAGCCGAAAACATGACATGCTGAAAATAGGGATAGCTTGGATGATAGACTTCAGCAAAGTCTCTCTTCCTGCGCAAGCAAAGTTACGTTCAGACCATCCCTGCATACTGCCACGAGCTCTTTCTCCAATATGGTCGGAAGTCCCGCTGGTGATTGCTACCTCTTGAGCACTGCGTTGGTTTTCCCTTGAAGAGGAAAGGGTGATGCAGTAAAGTAGCGTAAGTATTTCCCTCAGTTTGTGAGAACCAAGGTATCAATCCAGTAGGAGGTCACGCTCAAGTCCCTTGCACCTACACAAACAAATAAGAACCTCGCAACCAACGCGATAAAGGGGTTGTCAATCCCTTCACGGTCACTTACGAGAGTGAGATCTGATAGAGATGATAAGATAATATTTTTGGTATTTTTATGATAAAGAGTAAAATTAAAGAAAGCAAGTAAACAATAACGGAAATAACGGGAGATTAATATGATGGAAAATAGACCCCGGGGCCATAGGTTTCACTAGTGGCTTCTCTCAAGAGAGCATAAGTATTACGGTGGGTGAACAAATTACTATCGAGCAACTGATAGAATTGAGCATAGTTATGAGAATATCTAGGTATGATCATGTATATAGGCATCACGTCCGTGACAAGTAGACCGAAACGATTCTGCATCTACTACTATTACTCCACACATCGACCGCTATCCAGCATGCATCTAGAGTATTAAGTTCATAAGAACAGAGTAACACTTTAAGCAAGATGACATGATGTAGAGGGATAAACTCATGCAATATGATATAAACCCCATCTTTTTATCCTCGATGGCAACAATACAATACGTGCCTTGCTGCCCCTGCTGTCACTGGGAAAGGACACCGCAAGATTGAACGCAAAGCTAAGCACTTCTCCCATTGCAAGAAAGATCAATCTAGTAGGCCAAACCAAACTGATAATTCGAAGAGACTTGCAAAGATAACCAATCATACATAAAAGAATTCAGAGAAGATTCAAATATTGTTCATAGATAATCTTGATCATAAACCCACAATTCATTGGATCTCAACAAACACACCGCAAAATAAGATTACATCGAATAGATCTCCAAGAGAATAGAGGAGTACTTTGTATTGAGATCCAAAGAGAGAGAAGAAGCCATCTAGCTAATAACTATGGACCCGAGGTCTGAGGTAAACTACTCACACATCATCGGAGAGGCTATGGTGTTGATGTAGAAGCCCTCTGTGATCAATGCCCCCTCCGGCAGGACGCCAGAAAAGGCCCCAAGATGGGATCTCATGGGTACAGAAGGTTGCGGCGGTGGAATTAGGTTTTCGTGGGCGCTTCTGATGGTTTGGGGGTACGTAGGTATATGTAGGAGGAAGAAGTATGTCGGTGGAGCCATGAGGGGCCCACGAGGGTGGAGGGCGCGCCTGGGGGGGGGGGGGGGTAGGCGCGCCCCCCTACTGAGGGAGTCCTGGACTAAGGGGTCCTCGGGCGTGCGACCTGTTATCCGTGGGCCGGACTGATGGGCTGTGAAGACATGAAGACCGAAGATTGTACCAGTGTCCGGATTGGACTCTACTTGGCGTGGAAGGCAAGCTTGGCAACCGACTCTGATGTAACCGACTCCATGTAACCCTAGATCTCTCCGATGTCTATATAAACCGGAGAGCGTAGTCCGGATAGGGATACTCATTACCATATTCACATAGGCTAGACTTCTAGGGTTTAGCCATTACGATCTCGTGGTAGATCAACTCTTGTAACACTCATATTCATCAAGATCAATCAAGCAGGAAGTAGGGTATTACCTCCATAGAGAGGGCCCGAACCTGGGTAAACATCGTGTCCCCCGTCTCCTGTTACCATCGATCCTAGACGCACAGTTCGGGACCCCCTACCCGAGATCCGCCGGTTTTGACACCGACATTGGTGCTTTCATTGAGAGTTCCACTGTGCCGTCGCTAAGAGGGTTGATGGCTCGCCTTGTTCTCAAGGATAATGTCATCTCCGGAGGAGCCCTGGCCCCAGGCCAAACCCTCCGGCTGGGCGGCTTCGTCATGACCGCCGGGTCGGCCCTTAAGCCGACGATGACCTCTCAAGTCATCGAAAATCGCCTCCGCGTTGATCCTGAATACTCCGCTCGGATGGATCCAACGGAGTTATCGTCGTTGAACGAACTCCTGGATCGCATGGCCGCCTTGGGGGTCGCTACAGACTACGATCGGGTTGGGCTTAAACCCGACCAGAGAGAAATTAAAACTCTGCGGATCACCCACCAGATAGCGGTAGTCGAGGAGCGGAGCAACTTCTACTATATTGAAGACAAACTATGTTCGGATCTCCGTTCTTGAAGGGCCGGATATTCTCTGGCAGAAAGGCATGTCCCGTCCTCCGAACATGGAGTCGGACGATGAGCCTAAAAAATCAGTCGATATCCCGGAGCTCGAACTGCCAGGTCCGGTGGATCTTCAAACTCCGAATCCAAAATCGGGTCAGGGTTCGGATTTCGTTCCACCCACCCACCCACCCGGACATAGATGCTCGCATGAGCATCAAACAACAGACTCAGGAAACGGTCCACCACTTCTGGGCCAGATTCCTCCTTGTCAAAAATAGGGTAAAAGATTGCCGCAACGAAGACGTGATAGCAGCATTCTGCAACAACTGCGCAGACGAAGGTATCCTCAATGCCATCAATCGCCGCCGCATACTAAAGTTCGCTGACTTAGCAACTATCGTACAAAAGTATAGCGTGATGGAAAACGCCTGGAAAACTCAGGCAGCTCGCTGGGAACCGTCGGTCCCAACCCAACTCATCCTACAGGTGAAGAGGACGCACCCCCGTGGCATGCCCAGCCGAACAGTCAAAAAACATAAACCCATTACGCTGCACGGCACCGTTCTGGAGGGATGGCTCAATGGCCCATGCAAAATACACACGACGCCGGATACCGTGGCAACCCACAGCCTTAGAGCATGTTGGATACTTTGGCAGGTAGCCAAGAGCGACGAGGACATCCTTATCAAGGACACCCCAGAACAGCACCCTCCAACAAACGACGGCACTAGAGTATTGACACTCTTCGAGACATTCGCTTCAAACAATAAGCGTAAAAGGGCACTGCGCGATCTCGCCGAAGTTTGCCAGGTCGCCGCAATCGACCCCTGGAATGACACGGCCATAACCTTTAACGCCAGTGACGAACCTAAATACAGAATAGTCCGAGCGCCAGCTGCGTTAGTCCTCAGTCCCATCGTGGACGGTTTTCGACTTACAAAAGTCCTCATGGACAGCGGCAGCGGACTAAACCTCATTTACGAGGACACGCTCCACAAGATGGAAATAGACAGGAGCCGCATCAAGAAAAGCAGCACAACCTTTCAAGGTATCATTCCCAGTCGGGAAGCGCGGTGTGCGGGAAAAATTACACTTGATGTGGTATTCGGCACGCCGGAGAATTATCGGTCCGAAGAAATATGGATACCACGCCCTGTTAGGGCGAGAGGCCTTCATGCGCTTTCAAGCCATACCCCATTATGGGTATATGAAGCTAAAAATGCCCGGGCCTAATGAAATAATCACCCTCGTCAGCGATCCGGATATAGCACTCCGCGCTGAGAACAAAACCGCATCCTTGGCCCTCGAGGCATTATCTGAGGCCCTTGCGGCTGAAGAACTAACCGCACTACGCTCCACTGTGGATAGAGACGATGTCATCCTGGACAAACGACCCAAATCTACTTCTTTCAAGCCAGCAGAAGAAACGGTCAAATTGCAGGTCCATCCAATAGACCCGAAGAAGACAGCCTCTATCGGAGCACAACTCAGCCCCACAGTCGACGCCGCACTGCGGGACTTCTTGCGCAAAAACCGGGATATATTCGCCTGGCACCCCTTAGATATGTCAGGAATCCCGCGCGAGTTTGCCGAACACGGCCTCAATATACTAAAGGGATATAAGCCGGTCAAACAAACACTGCGATGCTTTTCCGAACCCAAATGACAAGCTATGGGGGAGGAGCTAGCCAAACTCATCGAGGCTGGATTCATCAAAGATATTAAACATCCAGACTGGCTGGCAAACTTGGTAATGGTACCAAAGAAGGATAAATCCTGGCGCCTATGCGTCGACTTCAAAGACCTTAACAAGGCTTGCCCTAAGGATCCCTTCCCCCTTCCTCGCATTGATCAAATCATTGACGCTACCGCAGGACACGACTCGCTGTGCTTCCTTGATGCATATTCTGGATAACATCAAATCAAAATGAAGGAGTCCGATCAAGCCGCAACAGCATTCATTACACCATACGGGCCGTTTTGCTTCAACACCATGCCTTTCGGGCTCAAGAACGCCGGCGCCACCTACCAGCGCATGATTCAAACATGCCTCGAGAAACAGATCGGCAAGACAGTGGAGGCCTACGTGGACGACGTCGTCATCAAAACTAGACACGTCGAAACACTAATAGATGACTTGCATCTCACATTCGACAACCTCCGCACATACGACATCAAGCTTAACCTGGAAAAGTGCGTCTTCGGCGTCCCCGCCGGTAAACTACTGGGCTTCATCGTTTCCAATAGAGGAATTGAAGCAAATCCAGCCAAAATCCGAGCTCTGTCACAATTGGCCACGCCAACCGAACTCAAACAGGTCCAAAAATTCGCCGGGTGCGTGGCAGCTTTAAGCCGGTTTATCTCCAGGTTGGGGGGAAAAGCGCTGCCCCTTTATCGCCTTCTACGGCACACCGATAACTTCGAGTGGACAGATGCGGCGATAGTTGGACTGGAAGAAATAAAAGCCCTTTTGGCAAGCAACCCAATCCTGGCCGCGCCAAACGTCGGCGAACCAATGCTCCTATATATATCGGCAACACACCAGGTGGTGAGCGTCGTACTCGTCCTCGAGCGAGAACATGACGGACACAAATTTCCGCTCCAAATGCCGGTATACTACGTATCCACCGTCCTCACGCCATGTAAATCCTGGTACCCTCACTATCAAAAAATAGCATATGCAGTCTTCATGGCATCTCGAAAATTGCAACACTACTTTCAGGAGTGCTCGATCACGGTGGCCTCCGAAGTGCCCCTCAATGATATAATCAACAACCGGGATGCAACAGGCAGGATTGCCAAATGGGCCATTGAGCCCCTGCCATTCGACATCACGTACAAACCACGACGAGCCATCAAATCCCAGGTATTGGTTGACTTCGTCGCCGAATGGACAGAGGCCGAACTCCCTAAAGAGTACGACGCGTATTCCAACTGGGTTATGCATTTTGACGGCTCCAAAATGTTGGCAGGGCTAGGGGCGGGCGTCGTATTAGTGTCCCCCACAGGAGATATCGTCCAGTACGTACTCCAAATATTATACACAGACTCCAACAACGCAGCCGAATACGAGGCCTTGCTACATGGCCTCCGGATGGCCGTATCAATGGGCATACAACGCCTGGAGGTGCGCGGGGACTCAAACCTCACAATATCCCAAATTAATGGAGACTTTGATGCCAAAGATCCAAAGATGGTAGCTTATCACAATGACGTCTTAAAGATGTCGGCTCAGTTCGAGGGGCTCAAATTTCATCACGTCGCCCGCGAAAGTAATCAGGCGGCAGACGTCCTTGCTCGCATCGGCGCTAAGCGCGACCCCGTCCCACCTAACATCTTCCTCGAAAGGCTCTTTAAGCCATCCGTGGTGTGGCAAGGGGGAGACAGCAACGACAGTCCCGTTCCGAACACAAACATAGATAGCGAACACGCCGATATCATCGGAGGCTCAGCCACCAAAATAACACCATCGGCCCACCTCATCATGGCAGTAATTGCCCCGTGGACCGAACCATTCTTGGCCTACTTTAATAGGAAGGAGCTCCCAGAAGATCAGAACGAGGCTCGCCACACTGTCCGGCGTTCGAAGGCCTATAAAGTTCACGAAGGAGAGCTCTACAAGAAAAGCACTACCGGAGTCCTTCAAAGGTGTATCTCCGAGGAGGAGGGGCGGCAACTCTTGGCAGAAATTCAGCCGGTCTCGGTGGGCACCACGCCGCAGCCCGGGCACTTGTCAGCAAGGCCTTCCGGACAGGATTTTATTGGCCTACGGCCCGGGCAGACGCACAGGACCTCGTCCAGCGCTGCGTTGGATGCCAACTCTTCGCCAACCAAAGCCATATGCCCCAACCGCCCTACAAACAATCCCCATTACATGGCCCTTTGCGGTCTGGGGCTTGGACATGGTTGGACCCCTTAAAGGGGGAAGCCATAAGAAAAAATATCTGCTGGTCATGGTGGACAAATTCACCAAGTGGATAGAGGCTAGACCAGTTAAAATGGCCGAGTCCAGACCAGTGATTACATTTATATCCGATGTGGTGCACCGCTATGGTGTCCCGCACAACATCATCACTGATAACGGTTCCAATTTCACAGCCGATGAGGTGAAAACCTGGTGTGCTAATCTGGGCATTAAGCTCGATTACGCCTCTGTCTACCACCCGCAAACAAACGGTCAAGTCGAGCGAGCCAATGGTCTTATTATGAGCAGCATCAAACCCAGGCTAGCGCGGTCTTTGAAAGAATCAGACAAGCACTGGGTCGAGGAGCTCGACTCCGTACTCTGGGGGCTGCGGACCACGCCCAACCGTACTACCGGATACACACCTTTCTTCATGGTGTACGGTGCAGAGGCTGTATTGCCCTACGATATTATACATGACTCACCTCGAGTGCATATGTACGAAGAGAAAGAGGCCGAGTTGGATCGGCAGGACAGCCTAGACGCCCTGGAGGAGGAACGCGACGTCGCCAAAGCCCGTTCAGCATTTTATCAACAGCAGGCTCAAAGATATCAAAGCAGAGAAGTACGGGCCAAGACTTACAACGTTGGCGAACTCGTTCTACGCTTGCCGGAGAAGAAAAAGGACAAACTCAAGCCCAAATGGGAGGGTCCCTTCATAATTGACGAAGTTCTTACCGGAGGAGCGTACCGTCTTCGTGACGCATCAGACAATCGCCTAGAGCCGAACCCCTGGAATGCGGCCAGACTTCGAAGGTTCTATGCCTAGCGCCGAACTCTTTGTTAGTCTCCTTCTCCCCTATAGTTTCCATTACGTTTTCTCTCTCTTTTACACATTTTTTCGCTTTAAAGCTATCATTCGGCTTGACCAAACACTGCTGACGTACACATCTTTACATATGTACGCCCATTATACCTGGGGGCTTCTTTAACAGAAGCTTGTTAATATTATTTTCCGAGCGTCAATCTCATCACACATACGCGTTTTCCCGTATGTATTTTCTTCACCATTATATGCATCGATATGACTTAAGTTTTGGCCAAGCTGGGTTGCCTGGCTCCTGTGCTTACCCTTACGTTCCCGATTGTTCGGCTAGGTGGTAAAGGGAGCACCTCTGCGATTGTTACTGCCGGGTCATCCGGATGTGTACCTCAGACTGGGTGAAGCCGAAAGCTAGCGTTCTTAAGGGAATATTCGGTCGGTGGATGAAAAATGTTTTTTGCACTCACTTTATTATGAACCCCCAGAAGCTATACACACTGTGATTTTCGCATCACAATTCGGACATGTACACTAATGCATGCACACCCAGGGAAAGGAACCCTTAACGGAACTATTCTCCCTGGAAGATGTTTCTTACAATCTCAATGTAATATAACATAACTAGCCGGATACAACTTGTCTGTTCAAGCAACTATGACCCCTACGCTTAGTTTTCCACGCATACCCCGGCCTATTCGGCCGTGAGGGTATTCAAAAACACTCCGCACCATCGAGTCCGGAGGTTGAAGCGAAAAGGTCTGCCATGACAAATGCTATACAATTCAGCTAGAATTACATAGGGTAAGGAAAGTACATAGTCACTTGGACTCGAACACTTCCTTCTCTATACCGTCCAACAGGCGGTCTAACTTACAATCCTGTTGGGAATATTTGGCGGCCACCTCTACTTGGTCATACACTAAACTAACGGGAATTTCTTCCCCATTCGACCCTAGCGGTCCAACCCGAGCCATGTGATTGGGATAAAGCTTGGTATACCGAGTTTTCACCATGGCCCAAGCCTCTTGCGCACCCTCTCTATAGGCCGATATCTTCCATAGTCGGATACGCTGCCGCGCTCCTTTGAACAGCTCTACAAGCTCCTCCATACTTCCTGGAGAGGAGACGGATGGCCATAGAGCCTTGGCAACACTCCACATTGCCAGCCGAGCCTGTTCGCGCACTCGCGATAGCCCTTGCAGCAGATCACTTGATGATGCGGACACCTCCTCTTCAGGACGGTCTGTAAATATACCTGCAATCATAACTATATCAGTTCCACCTTTCTCCGAACTACTTCAAAAATAGTTCAGACACATACTGAATATGCCACCCCGCAGCTTCTTGTTCTCCTTCACGGAATCGGCTAGCTGGGCCCGCACATCTTTCAACTCTTCACCCAACGTAGTGTTGGAATCCTGTAGCTTATTTTTCTCGTCCCTAATGCGGGCCAGCACACGCTCGCCTGCGGCGTGTTGCCTCTTTGCCTCTCTTTCTCCCTCTTGGGCGATCTTCAACTTCTTTTCAAGTTGATCAGGCGACCCTATTATGCGATCAGTGGCAATATTAGCACAGTTGGTATACAATTATTGTTCCTCGATGGAGGGGAACATTACCAGTAGATAGCTTCTTGAAGTTTTCCAGTTCGGCAGTAGCAGCATTTAGCTACGCCCGACACTGTTCCAGCTCTTGGGTTAGCAGGTTGTTCTTCTCTGTAAGAACCTGGTGATACAACGGTCCTTAAATCAATTGTACCAACTGCTTTCAGTCCCGGGGGCTACTGGCTTATGGCTATCCTATTCGGACAAAGAAAACTTACCCGCACGACTGTTAAATGCTGCTTTGTGGCTCTACTAAGCCCATTTCGAGCAGCTCGGATGTACGCATCAGCCGAGCTGAAGGCATTGAATGTCTCTTCCGAGAACTCAGGGTCTCGTAAAACAGCCCTACAGCGCCAATGATTCATGGCGCTCTCTACTTCCGAGTTAGTAACGGACATATTCTCCGAACCCTCGGCCGAAGGACAGTCCGACACTGTTCCTATATCGACTTCCGCCTCTCCAACGGGGTCTAAATCCCGAGTGCTGGGAGTACGGCTGGCCGGACCCTCGGACTTACTCCGGTGAACCTTTTTCCTGGTATCAAACAAACGTACAAGTTACGGTTGGATGTGACTACTAAAGTATACCTTCAAATCCTTACCTCTTTGATGAGGGATCGGTCGTGTCTTCACCGACCTTCCTCTTGGAAGCCTTGCTCGGCGCCGGAGCCGCTCTCTTTGGAGCCGCCCCCGGAGTAGCGTGACACGCCGAACGCCTCCCCTGTGGAGCACGAGGCAGTGCAATGGGTGAGGCAGTGCGAGGAAGCTCTTTCGAGTGAGAATTTCTCTTGATGACTTACGTGGGAATCAGGAAGAATACCAGGGTAATCGGCGATAATGGCCACTTCCGTGCCATCGTAGCTCGCCTGGTAAAACACCCCTTCCGCGAGTACCACGAATATATCCGGATCTTCTTCAAACCCAGGATCCAGCTCCCGGTTGTGGTTCTCAGGCTGTGGGGCGGGGCTGTGAAATCCCTCGGTGATTTTTCGCCAATGCTGTCATAAGCAGATTAGAAATTTATCAAAGGTAATCCGGGAGGCAGAATGAGTAGAACAGAAGGATTGGGGCTTACCCAGCTGGGAGGATTATACATAGAATATCCATCTCTGCGATTGATGCGAAGAAATTCCTCTTCCTCCCCTTTGAACAGCTCGGCCAGTATCTTGGCTAGAGCGGCAGGGGTGTCCGGACCTTTCCGACCACAGCGGGAGGCGTCGTCCTCCCCGTTGTAGTGCCACATTGGGAGCCCTCTATATTGAAGCGGCTGAACCCCTCGCACTATGGAGATCGCCACTATCTCAACCATTGTTAATCCGGACTGGGCGAGCGTCTTTATCTTGCCCAGGAGCTGACGAACCTCCGCACTGTTATCCTCTTCGAGGCCCCGGGGACGCCAACCATGGCGTTTCTTTAGCGGGATGCTCGCAAATTCAGGGAGACCCTTTCGAACTGGGTCGGGAAATGCGACGTCCTCGATGTAGAACCATTCGGAAGGCCATTCCTTTGCTGCCCTCCTTGGTGTGCCGGACAGGTATCCGGTGTCGGCGATGCGCCACACTTAGGCTCCGCCCACTTCAAATATAGACCCCTCGTGGTAGCGCGGGACAAGACAGAACAATTTTCTCCACAGTTCAAAATGGGCTTCAACACCCAAAAATAACTCACACAGAGCGACATAACCTGCGATGTGCAGGATAGAGGCGGGAGTGAAGTTGTGCAGCTGGAGGCCATAATATTCGAGAAGCCCCCGGAGGAACGGATGGACGGGAAATCCGACGCCTCTTAGCAGGTAGGGTACGAAGCACACTCGCCCCCCGGATGGATTAGGGAAGTCCTCCGCCTGAGTCACGCCATTGAAGGAGGCCGACCCTGCTCGGACAGGGACCAGATCCGCGGGAGGAAGAAATCCCTGCGTTTGCAACTTTGCTAGTTGACTATGAGTCACAGAGCACTTCTCCCACTCGCTTCTCTTTGGGCCGGAGCGGCAGGAGGAGTTGGGAATGCTAGCCATGATGGAATGGTTTCTCCTGGCAGTCTCCGTGGATTTTCTCGGCACAGTGTCGCCTGGATCTAAGATCCAACATCTTTAAATAGGCGTTCTGCCTTGCGTGGATGGGGTATTCGCAAAAATACCCTGACTTTCCGCATTCGCTCGACACGTGGAAGACGAAGTTATTAACGCACAGAAGCCGAGGGGAGCGATATTGGATCAACGGCCGAATATATTACTTGGAGAAGGAACCCGCCTTGCAACGCCGAAGACAATCTGTGCGCCGAACACCTCGTCGTTGAAGCCTGGTTCGGGGGCTACTGAGGGAGTCCTGGACTAAGGGGTCCTCGGGCGTCCGGCCTGTTATCCGTGGGCCGGACTGATGGGCTGTGAAGACATGAAGACCGAAGATTGTACCCGTGTCCGGATTGGACTCTACTTGGCGTGGAAGGCAAGCTTTGGCAACCGACTATGTAGATTCCCTCTGATGTAACCGACTCCATGGAACCCTAGATCTCTCCGATGTCTATATAAACCAGAGAGTGTAGTCTGGATAGGGATACACATTACCATATTCACATAGGCTAGACTTCTAGGGTTTAGCCATTACGATCTCGTGGTAGATCAACTCTTGTAACACTCATATTCATCAAGATCAATCAAGCAGGAAGTAGGGTATTACCTCCATAGAGAGGGCCCGAACCTGGGTAAACATCGTGTCCCCCGTCTCCTGTTACCATCGATCCTAGACGCACAGTTCGGGACCCCCTACCCGAGATCCGCCGGTTTTCACACCGACACCTAACTCGTGGCCTCCTCGTCTGTTGATTGACGCCCACTCCAAGTCCTCTGGATCATGTTTGTTCCAAAAATCACGTTCCCGAAGTATTCATTCCATTTGGACTCCGTTTGATATTCTTTTTCCGCGAAACACTGAAATAGGCAAAAAAAGCAATTTGGGCTGGGCCTCCGGTTAATAGGTTAGTCCCCAAAATAATATAAAAGTGTATAAATAAGCCCATTAAACATCCAAAACAGAATATATAATAGCATGGAATAATAAAAAATTATAGATACATTGGAGACGTATCAAGCATCCCCAAGCTTAATTCCCGCTCGTCCTCAAGTAGGTAAATGATAAAAACAGAATTTTTGATGTGGAATGCTTCTTAGCATAATTCTCAATGTAAATCTTTTTATTGTGGCATGAATATTTAGATCCGAAAGATTCAAGATAAAAGTTTAATGTTGACATAAAAACAATAATACTTCAAACATGCTAACCAAGCAATTATGTCTTATCAAAATAAGATAAACAAAGAAATCTTATCCCTACAAAATCATATAGTTAGGCTATGTTTCAATATTGTCACACAAACTTTCTCATCATGCATAACCCCGATGACAAGCCGAGAAATTGGTTCATACTTTTTAACGCGCTTCAGGCTTTTCAACTCTTACGCAATACATGAGCGCAAGCCATGGATATAGCACTATGGGTGGAGTAAAGTATAATGATGGGGGTTATGAGAGAAGACAAAAAGGTAGAAAGTCTCACATTGACGCGGCTAATCAATAGGCTATGGAGATGCCCATCAATTGATGTCAATGAGAGGAGTAGGGATTGCCATGCAACGGATGCACTAGAGCTATAAATATATGAAAGCTCAAAAAAAGAAACTAAGTGGGTGTGCATCCAACTTGCTTGCTCACGAAGACCTAGGGCATTTTGAGGAAGCCCATCATTGGAATATACAAGCCAAGTTTTATAATGAAAAATTCCCACTAGTATATGAAAGTGACAACATAGGAGACTCTCTATCATGAAGATCACGGTGCTATTTTGAAGCACAAGTGTGGAAAAAGGATAGTAACATTGTCCCTTCTCTCTTTTTCTCTCATTTTTCATTTTTTTGGGCCTTCTCCTTTTTTTTCTTTGGCCTCTTTTTTTTATTTTTTTTATTTTAGTCCGGAATCTCATCCCCACTTGTGGGGGAATCATAGTCTCCATCATCCTTTCCTCACATGGGACAATGCTCTAATAATGATGATCATCAAACTTTTATTATTTACAACTCAACAATTACAACTCAATACTTAGAACAAAATATGACTCTATGTGAATGCCTCCGGCGGTGTACCGGGATATGCGATGAATCAAGAGTGACATGTATGAGAAAATTATGAATAGTGGCTTTGCCACAAAATACGATGTCAACTACATGATCATGCAAAGCAATATGACAATGATGAAGCGTGTCATAATAAACGGAACGGTGGAAAGTTGCATGTCAATATATATCGGAATGGCTATGGAAATGCCATGATAGGTAGGTATGGTGGCTGTTTTGAGGAAGATATAAGGAGGCTTATGTGTGATAGAGTGTATCATATCACGGGGTTTGGATGCACCGGCGAAGTTTGCACCAACTCTCAAGGTGAGAAAGGGCAATGCGCGGTACCGTAGAGGCTACAAAATTGTGGAAGGTTGAGAGTGCGTATAATCCATGGACTCACATTAGTCATAAAGAACTCATATACTTATTGCAAAAGTTTATTAGCCCTCGAAGCAAAGTACTACTACGCTTGCCCCTAGAGGGATAGATTGGTAGGAAAAGACCATCGCTCGTCCCCGACCGCCACTCATAAGGAAAGCAATAAAAGAACACCTATGTGTCAAAATTGTCACACAACTTTTACCATACGTGCATGCTACGGGACTTGCCAACTTTAACACAAGTATTTTTCAATTTCACAATTACTCAACTATCACACTCTAATATTAACACCTTTATATCTCAAAACACTTATCAAGTATCTAACTTCTCATAACATTCAATGAACTCAATATAGAAGATTAATTTCACAATTAAAGCAAATTACCATGCTGTTTAATACTCTCAAAATAATATAAGTGAGGCATGAGAGATCAATAATTTCTATAAAATACAACCACCGCCGTGCTCTAAAAGGTATAAGTGAAGCACTAGAGCAAAAACTATATAGCTCAAAAGATATAAGTGAAGCACATAGAGTATTCTAACAAATTCCGAATCATGTGTGTCTCTCTCAAAAGGTGTGTACAGCAAGGATGATTGTGACAAACTAACAAACAAAGAATCAAATCATACAAGACGCTCCAAGCAAAACACATATCATGTGGTGAATAAAAATATAGCTCCAAGTAAGTTACCGATGGTTGAGGACGAAAGAGGGGATGCCTTCCGGGGCATCCCCAAGCTTTGGCTTTTTGGTGTCCTTGGATTTACCTTGGGGTGACTTGGGCATCCCCAAGCTTAGGCTCTTGCCACTCCTTGTTCCATAATCCATCAAATCTTTTACCCAAAACTTGAAAACTTCACAACACAAAACTTAACAGAAATTCTCGTGAGCTCCGTTAGCGAAAGAAAACAAAATACCACTTCAAGGTACTGTATTTAACTCATTCTTTATTTATATTGGTGTTAAACCTACTGTATTGCAACTTCTCTATGGTTTATAAACTATTTTACTAGCCATAGATTCATCAAAATAAGCAAACAACACACGAAAAACAGAATCTGTCAAAAACAGAACAGTCGGTAGTAATCTGTAACTAACGCAAACTTATGGAACTCCAAAAATTCTACGAAAATAGGACGACCTAGAAAATTTGTTTATTGATCTGCTGCAATTGGAATCAGTATTTTATCACGTTCTGGTTATTTTTAACAATTGTTTTCATGAACAGAAAGTTTCTGGAATTTTCAGCAAGATCAAATAACTATCATCCAAGAAGATCCTATAGGTTTAACTTGGCACAAAAACTAATTAAAACACAAAAACAAATCTAACAAGAGGCTAGATCAAAGATTTATTCCTAAACATAAACAAAAAGCAAAAAACTAAAAATAAAATTGGGTTGCCTCCCAACAAGCGCTATCGTTTAACGCCCCTAGCTAGGCATAAAAACACGGATAGATCTAAGTATTGCCATCTTTAGTAGGCAATTCTTCAATAAGGCACCTATCACCCCTTGGAGTTTCTTCCTATTTATTAATAATCAAACTTCTAGGCACGAAATCAAAGAAATCTCTTGTGGCAAAAGGTTCCTTAAGGATAGCGAAAAAGTTGGGGGTGAACACTTATGGATTTGAGGTCCGCATTCCCCTTGCTAGAAGTTTCACCCTTATTTTTAGGAACATACATTAATTTGGCAATCTTAGCATTAGAAGGAGTGTTTTTCACGGAAGAAAAGGCAGATCCTAGGTTGGTAATAATATCCTCAATTTTATCAATTCTAGTGGAATCTTGATCTATCCTTTCATTAACCATAGGTCCCTTTTCTTTAAAAAATTTAAGAGCAACTCCTACCTTAGATCCGTATTGGGTAATTTGGTTATGGATATTTTTATCCAAATTTTCAATCAACTCTACGGTGGCAACTTTATTTTCAATAATTTCAAGCCGTTGCATCACATGTTCCAAAGTTAAAATAGTTCCATTAACCAAAAGAGGAGGTGAGCCAAACAAATCTATCATAGCATTATAAGAATCAAAAGTATGGCTACCCAAGAAGTTTCCTCCGGTAATGGTATCAAGAATATATCTATGCCAAGGGGTGACGCCTACATAAAAATTGCGAAGAAGAACGGTAGTAGATTGCTTTCTAGCAGATTTATTTTGAGCGTTGCAAATTCTATACCAAGCATCTTTTAGATTTCCTCCCTCCCTTTGTTTAAAATTAAGAACTTCATTCTCGGGAGACAAAGGAGTAGATAAAGGACTAGCCATAACGACGAAGTAGGCGAAAAAGAGGCAAACAGAAAGAGAGGGCGAATAAAACGGCAAGGGTGAAGTGGGGGAGAGGAAAACGAGAAGCAAATGGCAAATAATGTAATGCGAGGGATAAGAGTTTGTGATGGGTACTTGGTATATCTTGACTTGACTTGGCGCACACCTCCCCGTCAACGGCGCTAGAAATGGCTCGTTGACGGGAAATCAAATCTTGACTTGACTTGGTGTAAGCCTCCCCAGCAACGGCGCCAGAAATCCTTCTTGCTACCTCTTGAGCACTGCGTTGGTTTTCCCTTGAAGAGGAAAGGGTGATGCAGTAAAGTAGCGTAAGTATTTCCCTCAGTTTTTGAGAACCAAGGTATCAGTCCAGTAGGAGGTCACGCTCAAGTCCCTTGCACCTACACAAACAAATAAGAACCTCGCAACCAACGCAATAAAGGGGTTGTCAATCCCTTCACGGTCACTTACAAGAGTGAGATCTGATAGAGATGATAAGATAATATTTTTGGTATTTTTATGATAAAGAGTAAAAGTAAAGAAAGCAAGTAAACAGTAATGGAAATAACGGGAGATTAATATGATGGAAAATAGACCCGGGGTCCATAGGTTTCACTAGTGGCTTCTCTCAAGATAGCATAAGTATTACGATGGGTGAACAAATTACTGTCAAGCAATTGATAGAATTGAGCATAGTTATGAGAATATCTAGGTATGATCATGTATATAGGCATCACGTCCGTGACAAGTAGACCGAAACGATTCTGCATCTACTACTATTACTCCACACATCGACCGCTATCCAGCGTGCATCTAGAGTATTAAGTTCATAAGAACAGAGTAACGCTTTAAGCAAGATGACATGATGTAGAGGGATAAACTCATGCAATATGATATAAACCCCATCTTTTTATCCTCGATGGCAACAATACAATACGTACCTTGCTGCCCCTGCTGTCACTGGGAAAGGACACCGCAAGATTGAACCCAAAGCTAAGCACTTCTCCCATTGCAAGAAAGATCAATCTAGTAGGCCAAACCAAACTGATAATTCGAAGAGACTTGCAAAGATAACCAATCATACATAAAAGAATTCAGAGAAGATTCAAATATTGTTCATAGATAATCTTGATCATAAACCCACAATTAATCAGATCTCGACAAACACACGCAAAAGAAGATTACATCGAATAGATCTCCAAGAGAATCGAGGAGAAATTTGTATTGAGATCCAAAGAGAGAGAAGAAGCCATCTAGCTAATAACTATGGACCCAAAGGTCTGAGGTAAACTAGTCACACATCATCGGAGAGGCTATGGTGTTGATGTAGAAGCCCTCCGTGATCAATGCCCCCTCCGGCAGGACGCCGGAAAAGGCCCCAAGATGGGATCTCACAGGTACAGAAGGTTGCGGCGGTGGAATTAGGTTTTCGTGGGCGCTTCTGATGGTTTGGGGGTACGCAGGTATATATAGGAGGAAGAAGTAGGTCGGTGGAGCCACGAGGGGCCCATGAGGGTGGATGGTGCGCCTGGGGGGGGGGGGGGGTAGGTGCGCCCCCTACCTCGTGGCCTCCTCGTCTGTTGCTTGACGTCCACTCCATGTCCTCTGGATCACGTTTGTTCCAAAAATCATGTTCCCGAAGGTTTCATTCCGTTTGGACTCCGTTTGATATTCTTTTTCTGCGAAACACTGAAATAGGCAAAAAATCAACAATTTGGGCTGGGCCTCCGGTTAATAGGTTAGTCCCCAAAATAATATAAAAGTGTATAAATAAGCCCATGAAACATCCAAAACAGAATATATAATAGCATGGAACAATAAAAAATTATAGATACATTGGAGACGTATCAGTGATCCTTCCCACAGCTGTAGGAAGACCAAGATATCTTTCACTAAAAGCCTCCACAAAAATACCAAGCCTCTGTTTCACTCTATGCCGGACTGGAGTTGGAGTATTTGTAGTGAATAAAACTGAGCTCTTGTCTTTGTTGACACTCTGACCGGAGCAGTTTGCATATAGCTGCAGAATTTGGTTTAGCCTATCAACACTTTCTTCGGTTGCACTGATGAAAATAAGACTGTCATCGGCAAACAAGAGGTGATTAACCCACGGCGCTCTGGAAGAAGTGCGGACCCCTCTATCAACAAAGTTTCCACCATAATGATTCAGCAAGGAGGTAAGCCCTTCTGCACGGAGCAAGAATAGAAAGGGTGATACATGGCATCCTTGTCTTAACCCCCGTGAGGGTGTAAAGAGAGGTAACAACTCCCCATTCATCCTTATAGAGAACCTGACTGACATGACACACTTCATAATCAGCCTAACAAAATCATGTCCAAAACCCAGTCTGAGAAGCATGGCCTCTAGGTAATGCCACTCAACCCGGTCATAAGCTTTCATCATGTCTAATTTAATAGCACATGAGAAAATTTCCCTTTTTTTCCTTCTCTTCATGGAATGAATGCTTTCAAAAGCAACTAGCACATTGTCCGTAATCAAGCGTCCGGGGACAAACGCACTTTGTTCCTCTCCCACAATTGAATCCATCCACGGTTTCAAGCGGTTAGTAATAGCTTTGACAACAATCTTATATGGCACCGAGCAGAGAGATATGGGACGGAATTGTGTAATGGACTGTGGATGCCGAACCTTGGGGATCAATGTAATAGATGTGTCATTAAGGCAGTCGTCATCTCCCCACCGTTCAAGAAATCTAACACAGCCGGCACTAGGTCTTTCTCAACAACAGACCAGTGTCACTGGAAGAAACCCGCTGTAAAACCATCAACTCTGGGAGCCTTGGACGGAGCCATTTGGAAAAGCGCCGTACGTACTTCAGAAGCTTCAAATGGTTTCCCAAAATCCAGATTCATCTCCGGTGTGACTCTTTCCGGGACAAACTGTAATAATTGATCCATGTTGTTAAAACCCTGTGAAGTATAGAGGTTTTGGTAGAAAGCTTGCACTTCGGCCTTGTCTTCATCAGAATTCTCAGAAACAGTACCATCTTGTCTCTTCAGACCAACAATACGATTCATACGTTTTCGTTGCTTTGCTTGGGCTTGAAAATAGGATGTATTGCGATCACCAGCACGTAGCCATCGGTCTCGCGAGCGTTGCCGCAGCCACTCTCAGTTTCTGGGCTGTTGCCAGCTCCTCAGCTGATGGTCCCCGGCCAACCGCATGCCGGCGCAAGTTTTCAACTTTTTTCTGCAGTTTTTTGACAGTCTTTGAGAGATTGCCGAACTCACGTGCGCCTCATGCACCCAGCTCGCCCTGCATCTTCCCCAGGGTGCTCGCAATACCTGCGAGGCCTTGCCCCTGGTGGAGCCGCTGCCATGATTCACTAATAAGCTCATCATAGTCGGCATGAGATTGCCACACGTTTTCATAACAGAACTGCTTCACCCCTTTTTTATTCCTATTGTTTTGATGCTCATGCAATTCAACTACAAGAAAACAGTGGTCCGATTCTATGGAGCTAACATGTCGAACTCGAGACTCCATAAAAATGTCCAGTAGTTCTGTGTCGGCTAGTGCTCGATCTAGACGTGCCTTTACATTAGCGGCACCATGTTGCATGTTATCCCATGTATACTCCACACCCGCCCATCCAAGATCTTGGAGAGCACAGTCATCAACGACTTCACGGAAAGCTCGCATTTGCCACTCCGGTCGTGCAGCTCGGCTGAAGTGTTCAGTCCCGTACAATGTTTCATTGAAATCACCAATGCACATCCATGCTTGATGTTGGATGTCGTTCAAAGTTCTCATGAAGCGCCAACTATGGTGCCGGTTTTCTGCTCTCGGAGCTCCATAGAAACCATTAAATCTCTAACCCGGAGAGTCATGACCAATCGTTCTGACCACCACATCAATGTGGCTCACACTGTAATTTTTCAGTTCAAATTTAACTTCCTTCGACCAGAACAGTCCATCACCACCGCTGAGGCCGTTACTGTCGACAGCAAAACATCCTGCAAAACCCAAAGTGTTCTGCAGATTCTCAACCTTCTTCGCCCTGATTTTTGTTTCCATGACGAACACAAGGGAAGGACCTTCTTGCTTCACAATACTACGAAGCTCTCGAACTGCCGCAGGGTTCCGAAGCCCCCGGCAGTTCCAGCTGATGCAATTCACTAGGACGGGCAGGGCTGACCAGCAGCCTCTACCGAGTTGTCGGGAGTAGGTTTCTTCTTCTTTCTTCTGTCTTCCTCTCTCTGCCCGTCCGTGACATCCTCTTCCTACCTTGAACTCTCTTCATGTTCAACTTGTTCAGCGCCTGAGCTCAACAAGAGCAAAGGGCCATTGACCCTCCTGTATTCCTGCCTTGGCACCTCCTTACGTTTGATGGGGCGATTCTTAACCGGGGAGGTAACTTCAGCGGCAGCCTTGCTTGTAGCGACATTGCTCGAGTTTTTTGATTCCCTCTTACTGTTATTGGATGCAGCAGTTTCTTTACTCAAACTGCCCCCAGATAAACCTTTCTTCCTATCCTCCGGAGCCCGCAGACTAGTTCCAAATGGAAGCTCACCATTTTTGTCTCTCTTGCCTGGAGTAGGACAGTAGAGATTAGAGTGACCCAACCGGCCACAGGAGAAGCAAAAGTGTGGTACATTCTCGTACTGTATGTCATAGAGATCTCGCCGCTGTCTCTGTGCCGAATCAATAACGATCCATCTCCTGAGAGGTTTGCTCACATCAACAGAAACCCGCGCACGCAAATAACCACCAAAGTGGTCGAACTAGACAGATGTAGCTTCCTTGTCTATTTGCTTTGCAATCTCCTTACCCCATGCATCATCTCTCAGATTGTAGGGTAGGTTGATGACCCGAGCCCAAATGTGCAGCCGGTCAAATTTCACTTCGTCAGGGCGCATGCAATCCTCAAAGTCAGCTAGAATCACCGCATGCTTACTGACATGCTAAGGCGATCCTGCCCAAATACGATCTCTATCTCTCTTGGATTCCAGCTCTGCCACAAACATGTTGTCCCCTAGAGTTCGAAACTGCAGACCTCAAGGGTTCCCCCAGGATGGGCGAAGTGCGTTGGTTATGGTCTGAATATGCAGAAGATTTCGGTGCAGTACCTTCCCTGCAAGTAGCCACTTCGTCGGAGCCTCATCTTCTCGATCATCAAGGACTAATGGAGTTTCCTCCTCATCAGTGATACCGAGCTTTCCTAGGGCTTCCTCCAGAGGAGCCCTAGCCGCACCGGGTGAACCTGGGGTCGCCCGCGCCTCCTTCCCGCGTTCGGGAGCCCTCCGAGGTGGAGAAGCATCCCCCGTCCCTTTGCCAGAGCCCGATGAGGCCATCTTGCTCGGACCCAGTGCGCCCCGCCGATGGAGATCGAGCGTGCGCCGCCGTCTCTACTCGGAAACCCTAATCGCCTCCAGGGGCGATCCTGATTTTCCGGAGAAAAAACCGTGCTTTATTAACTTGAGATGCTACCTAGAGGGTACAATCAAGGAGGGCGTGATGACAACCAAGGAAATTATTGATCAACGTATAAATTTCTAAAAAAAAAATCAACGTATAATATTTATTTATTTAAGAGCTGAAATAGTACTAGCAAAACGGCCCGTGGTTGCAACGGAATAAAGAAAAATCATAATCTTCAATGGTCATGACCACAGTTTGTTGCATCACTGAGATACAATATCACTATCATTTTCGTGAAGTCGTGATTTTTTTTTGAAAATCATGAACATTTTTTTACACTCTTGAACATATCTGAAATCGTGAACAATTTTCAAATACACGAATATTTTTACAGATTTTCTTTTTTTCTAAAATCATGAACATTTTGAATTCATAAAAAACTATACTATTTGCAAACATTTTGTTAAAATTGTGAACATTTTTTAATAATTTTTCTTGAATAGGCGAATATTTCTAGAATCAACGAACATTTTTTTAAATTGGTGCAACAATATTTGAAATGCATGAATATTTTTCAATTTAACAAATATTTTTCGAAATACATGATCATTTTCTGAATCAGCGAACATTTTATGAATCAATAAACTATTTTGTAAGCCACGAACAGTATTTGAATTATTTAGATATTTTTCAATCCATGAACACTTTTAAATACACGAACTTTTATAAAATGAGGACATTTTTTCACAAAAAAATTATTTTCAAAATTGTGAACATTTTCTGAATATGCGAGCATTTTTTTAAAAATTGTGAACATTTTCTAAATACACAAACATTTATGAATTATTAAAAAGTTTATTTGAAAATTCTCAGTTTTTTTGAAAAATTCGGAACTTTTTTTAAGCTCCATATTATTTAAAGAAAATAACGAAGAAGGAAAAGGAAAACGAAATTTAGAAAATAGGCCGTCCGGACATGGGCCGGCCCAAATAGGTGCACTGTGTCTTCTCCCAGCGCCTCCCAGCGCGCAGAGCGTAGTATAGAAGGTTCCTTCATGGGCCGGCCCAGGCGGGGATTCCTCTGTGTGAAACGTTTTTTTCATTACTTACTAGTCAATGTGTACGTACAATGCACGTTAATTTGAAAGTATATTAAGTGCATGCGGATATTAAGTAGAATATTTTTTGCGTGTTATTATGTGATTAGCACTATATTTGGCAAGAAATTAACTGCACGCTAAACGTGTTGAGTGCTCGACATTGAAGCAGTCTAGGTCGTTGGATTGACATGATTTGATGACCGAGATTAACTGGATCTGCCCCTTCGGGTCTTTTTATATTGGTATAGATATAGATAGATGGCATCAGTGGATAATATTTTGCAACTTTGAGAGCAATTTCATTTACATACGGCGAGAAGCAATAGCTCATTTATTATTAGGTATAGATATAGATATATATTTATTCTCTGGTGGCAAGTGTTAGAGTAGTCCTTATGGTATACGACTTCTAGTCCAAGTCAGTTTTGTACCCCTACCCCAAGTCGGTTTGTACCCTCTTATATACTCTTGTATGCCGCACCAAATCATCAATAAGCAACAGTTTTATTCAGCTTTCATGGTATCAGATACCGGTCCCAGGGTTTAGGGTATGGCTCCGCCAACGCCACCGCCGCCGCCGCCGCCCGGCTACTTCGAGCGCCGGGCCGCACTCAACGCCAAGGCTGCCAACGCCGCGGCCGCTTCTCTCTCGGCCCTCACCATAGCTCCACAAAACTACCCTGCACCCATCCTCGCCGCACCAATATCTCTTGCTGACACAATCTCCGACGTCAGCCCCTACATCCCCATAGTTCTTGATCTCGCCGCCCACAACTACTACCATTGGAGACATCTCTTCGATCTCCACCTCGGCCGCTGCAACCTGCGCTCGCATGTCGCCGCCAACTGTCTTCCCCGCCCCGACGATCCGCAATGGTTGAAAGACGATCTCGCGATCGTCCAGTGGTTCTACACCCGCATCACCACCGAGATCTTCAACATGCTCGATCACGACGGCGCCACCGCTGCCAACATCTGGCACTCCCTCCGTCAGCTCTTCCAAAGCAACACCGACGCTCGGAAAAACGCTCTCCACACCGAGCTTCGCAATATGGTGCAAGGAGACGCCCCGGTGAACCTGTTCTGCCAGCGCGTTAAGACCATTGGTGATGAGCTCCGCGAACTCGGCGATACAGTTAGCGACTCACAGCTAATCAATATCGTCGTCGTCGGCCTCAGCGAAGACTTTGACAAGCAAGCCTCGTTCATACCGATGATACGGCCCCCTCCTACCTTCGCTGAAGTTCGTTCCTTGCTACAACTCGCGGCGGAAACACAAGCTCGCAAGGACTCTCGCCCCAAGGTCTTTCATGCTGCGGCTCGTCCTCCTCTGTCGTCTACACCAGCGCCGCCTTCCAGGCCGGCTCCTGCCGCCGGGCCGTCCGCATCGTCATCTGTTCAACCGCCCCCAGGCTGGCGTCCTAGTCCGAACTACCGCGGCAAAAACCCTATCTACAGGCCGCCGTCGACTCGTTCGGTTCCGCCTACGACATCACCAGCACCGAGTCCTGCACCACCCACCAGTGCTCCATCTGCGGTTGCATGGCGGCCTCCTCATGATCCTTGGACGGGGCTTGTTCAAGCATGGCCCATGCCCTGGTCCGCTCCGTCCACCCTCGGTGCTCCGCCGGCATACTCAGGTGCCTGGCAACCCGGCCTTCGGCCGCCTACTGGTGCTCCCGGGGTTCTCAACCCCCGACAGCCGGCCAATGCCTATCACGCCGCCCCGACGTATGCTCCTTATGGTCATTACACCACCGACGGCGGCGCCTACTACACACCTCAGCCGGCCCTGCTCCCGACGCCACCCCCACCACAGCCGGCCAATGCCTACTACACTCCCCAGCCGGCCCTACTGCCTTCACCATCGTATCCGCCGGCACTGCTTCCGACGCCACCCTCACCTGCGACGCCGAGCTGGGATCAAGCTGCCTTTCTCCAGGCCATGAATAACTTTGCTGCACAAGGAAACTCAGGTACGGATTGGATCTTTGATTCAGGGGCCTCTAGTCATATGTCTGCATCTAGTAATTGGTTATCTTCTTGCACTAAATCTCCTTTCCCTTCCATTATCCTTGGAGATGGATCATCTATTCCTATATATTGTGTTGGTCAGGCTCAACTTCCCTCTTCCACCAAACCTCTTTTACTTCGCGATGTTCTAGTTGCACCCGCCCTCATTAAAAATCTTATCTCTGTTCGCCAATTTACTTGCGACAATCTAGTTTCGGCTGAATTTGACCCTTTTGGTTTATCTGTGAAAGATTACCTGACCAAGGCCGAGATCGCTCGCTTCAATAGCTCCGGTGATCTTTATTCTCTTAATGGAGTTCCTGCCGCCACCCCTCCAACATCCATGCTGGCCTCCGTCGATCTCTGGCATCGTCGCCTGGGCCATCCCAACCCCGCCGTCTTAGCTTCTATGCTTAGTGAATTTACCATACCATGTAATAGGGACTCTCATAATTCTGTGTTTTGCGAGTCTTGTCAATTAGGCAAACATGTGCGTCTTCCCTTTAGTTCCTCTAGTTCTTGTAGCACTTATCCCTTTGAATTAATACATTGTGATTTATGGACCTCTCCCATTGCAAGTGTTTCGGGTTTTAAATACTACCTTGTTATCCTAGATGATTTCACCCACTTTGTCTGGACTTTTCCTCTACGCAACAAATCCGAGGTCCATTCTCTTTTCCTTAATTTTCAACGCTATGTGTCTGTTCACTTCTTCCTCCCAATTCGCTTTATCCAATGTGACAATGGTCGCGAGTTTGATAACATTAAAAATCGTACTTTCTTCTTACAACATGGCATCCTGCTTAGGTTCTCATGTCCCTACACCTCCCCTCAAAATGGTAAAGCAGAACGCTCTCTTCGCACCCTCAATGATATAGTTCGCACTCTCCTCATTCAATCATCTATGCCTCCCAAGTTTTGGGCTGAAGCCCTACACATGGCCACCTTCCTTCTAAATATTCGACCTTCTAAAACTAAACCCAACACTACTCCCTATTATTCCCTCTTTCTTTCCCACCCCGACTACTCCGCGGTTCGTGTTTTCGGCTGTCTCTGTTTTCCCAATGCCTACGCCACTTCTGCAAATAAATTGTCACCACGCTCTATCCCATGTGCTTTTCTCGGCTTCTCTGACGAGCACAAAGGCTATCGCTGTCTCGACCTTCACACCGGACACGTTCATGTCTCTCGTCATGTCACGTTTGCTGAGCACATTTTTCCTTTCTCACAACGCACTACTACACCATCCAACACCCCTAGCTCCGCAAACACCCCCTCTCCCCGTCCTTTCCAACTATATACTCCCCTACCTGCCGAACACAACTTATCACCACCACCATTAACACCCACCATAGCCAATCCCAACCATACACTCACCCCACCCGAGACGTCCCCAACACCCCTGACCCCTGCTCCCTCCCCAACACCCAGCCCTGCTCCCACTCCACCACCCAGCCCTGCTCCCACTCCACCACCCAGCCCTACTCCTTCGTCCGACTCTTCCGCTGCGCCGGACTCACCAGTACCCACCTTACCCCCTCGTGCTATTCCTACAGCAGCCCCGATTAATGATCATCGCATGCGTACTAGGGCCAAATCAGGATTTCATCAACCCCAAGACCGCCTAAACCTTCATACCTCCGTATCTCTCACTTCTCTTCCAAAGAATTACAAAACTGCTCTACTTGATCCCAATTGGGCCGCTGCCATGCAAGAAGAATATAATGCTTTACTTCAAAACAACACCTGGCAACTTGTTCCTCGTCCTCCCAATACCAATATTGTTTCTGGCAAATGGATTTTTCGCCAAAAGTTCCACTCCGATGGGAGCCTCTCACGATATAAAGCCAGGTGGGTTTGTCGTGGCTTTTCTCAGCAACAAGGAATTGATTACGAAGAAACCTTCTCTCCTGTTGTTAAACCTAGCACCATTCGCACCGTTCTTAGTGTTGTTGTCTCCTCTTCATGGCCCATTCACCAACTTGATGTTAAAAATGCTTTCCTCCATGGTTCCCTTCAAGAAACTGTCTACTGCCAGCAACCTCTGGGTTTTGAAAATCCATCCTTTCCAACTCATGTATGTCTTCTTCAGAAATCTCTCTACGGTCTTAAACAGGCCCCACGAGCTTGGTTTCAACGCTTCTCCTCCTTCATTCAAACAATAGGCTTCACTCCATCTCTCTCCGACACCTCTCTTTTTGTGTATCATCAAACTTCTGACACTGCCTATTTACTTCTCTATGTAGATGATATCATTCTTACCGCCTCCTCTCAAAAGTTCTTAGATCATATTGTCTCTCTTCTTAGATCTGAATTTTCTATGACTGACCTAGGACTCCTTCATCATTTCTTAGGCATTGCTGTTGTTCGAGATTCCACCAGCCTTTTTCTTTCCCAACGCCAGTATATTCTTGATCTTCTTAATCGTGCTGGTATGCTTGACTGTCAATCATCTCGCACTCCTGTCGATACTAGTTTTAAACTTTCGGCTACCGGTGAACCCTTTTCCGATCCTACTCTCTATCGTAGCCTAACAGGTGCTCTCCAATATCTCACCATTACTCGTCCTGAAATCTCTTTTGCTGTTCAACAAGCATGTCTCTATATGCATGATCCCCGGGTTCCTCACTATAATCATGTTAAACGCATTCTTCGGTATTTAAAAGGAACTCTCAATCATGGTCTCCACCTCAATAATTCTTCTCCAAACTCGCTTACCGCATACTCTGATGCAGACTGGGCTGGTTGTCCTGACACTCGAAGGTCCACTTCCGGTTTTTGTGTTTTTCTTGGTAACAATTTGATTTCTTGGTCTTCGAAAAGACAGGTTACAGTCTCACGTTCGTCGGCCGAGGCTGAGTATCGCGCTGTGGCACATGCCGTTGCAGATACAATCTAGATTCGGCAGTTACTCTCCGAGCTACACAGGCCTATTGAGCAGGCCACTATTGTCTACTGTGACAACATATCAGCAGTCTACATGACCAGCAGTCCAGTTCAACACCGACGCACAAAGCATATTGAGATTGATATTCATTTTGTTCGTGAAAAGGTTGCTCTTGGTCAGGTTCGGGTGCTTCATGTTCCCTCTACGGCTCAGTTTGCTGACATTTTCACCAAGGCACTGCCTACTAAGCCGTTTCAAGATATCTGTTTCAGTCTCAACGTCGTCGAGCCTGCCGTTGATACTGCGGGGGGATGTTAGAGTAGTCATTATGGTATACGACTTCTAGTCCAAGTCAGTTTTGTACCCCTACCCCAAGTCGGTTTGTACCCTCTTATATACTCTTGTATGCCGCACCAAATCATCAATAAGCAACAGTTTTATTCAGCTTTCAGCAAGCACCGGCGTGTTTGAGTGTAAGAAAAACATGTTTGGTATTACATGGAGACACGGAACCGTAAAGCACACAGAGCATCGCTCGCTAAAAATAACGTATGAATCGACCGTTTTCAACGAGTCAGACCGGGTCAAATACGGAATGAGGGCATGACGCACGCAACACTGAAAACTAAATCAACGCGAAGATAGCGGGAGACGAAAATCAGCCAACGTAGGATGACACAAAATCTAGCATCAACCCCCCGCCCTCACCCACACGCACACCACGGTTCAAAATAAATATCGTATATCGGGTTCTATTGGTTTGGCTTGAACATATTGGGTGTCGGATATTGGGTGATATATTGGACAATATGTAAATATATCGAAGGGAATACAACTAGATTTTTTCCAATATTCTTGTTCACAAATGTCTTTTTAGTAGAAACAAAATGTATGGTATCAACATTCTAGTGTAACGAATTTAAATCCCTAGTTTATGAATTTACTAATTAATAAACTATTTAAGATAGATTCACAAAATCATCACTCTAAGATTAAGAGCAATACGTTATATATGTGTTCTACGGAACATTATGCATGACTTTAATAATACGATGAAGTTGTAAATATGTAATCGTTTCCCACTACTTTCTAATAAATAATTGTGTTCATACTGGTCTATATCAGCGGGCACATCGGGTCAGATATTGGTCATATCGGATGATATGTGTGAAAATAATATTTACAAAATGATATGTTATATTTATATCCGTAGAGCCACAAAACTGGTATATCGGCCTATAAATCAGTCATATCGATCTAGATTTACAAGCTTGGTCATATGTAGTTCCGATGCATAATATAGTCTCTAGATACTTGTGGGGATAGTTGCTATCGATTTTGTTAAGTTTTGTCCACTTTGTATTAGTTGTCTAAAACAATTCAGAAAAAGAAAGATGCTTAGGAAGGTGTTCTCGGGAGTCTGTTCAAGCCGGAGCGTGGCAAGCAGGGCCGGGCCGACAAAATTTGGGGCCATATGCAAAACTAAAAAATGGGGCCCTATCTCACAAAAAAATGAACTAACGAGCTATTATAATGTGTATATATATAATGTATAATGTACATAATAATAATATAATGTCTTACATAACAATTGGACATATATAAAAAGTCATACCTATCCAAATTCTGATGATCCGATTGATCTAATGAGTAATGACGAGGGACGAGGCGGGGCGGAGCCAGGATTTGGGTATAGGGGGCCAAGCCAAGTATGGATAAAAAAATCCAGTACAAAAGATAATTATCGAGAACAAGGTTGAGAACTTGCACACCAACTTCATTAACATTTTCAGTACGTTGACAATTCAATAAGAAAACGAATTAATCTAAATGGTGTTTGGCAGCGTTTTAACTCCTCATAGTTGAGGAATCTCAGTTTCAGAAGCAAGTCAGCTTAGAAAACGAATTAACTTTTGTGTTGTTTGGCAGAGGATTTTTAATTTCTGAATTCTAAACTCATATGGTTGACATAGGAATTTTTACATTACAAATATGAGTTCATACAGGATAATTTGCATCAGGATAATTCCCAGGACGCATATATGAGATGAGAATCAAGAGAAATTAATATAGTGTGATGTGCTAACCTGCTAGTTTGTTGGCTGAAGCAGTGAAGTACCTTGCAATCTGCTACATTGTGAGAAGCAGAGTAGGCAGTAGGCAGATCAGAGTTAGACGTGTGGCAAGGGCACACGGCGGCGGCGGCGGCAGAGTTAGATAATACGCTAATTACGGACGAAAGAACGAAGTCCAGGAGACTAGATCGAAGATTACGTTGTCGACTGGTCGCTAGTGGGCTTTTACTATGGACTTTTTCCTCTCTTTTTTGAAGTACACATCGAGAACTTGAGATGAGGGCCAAACTGCGATTATGCGATCGTTGCCTGTATGTCTCCAAGTCCAGGAGGCGACGTTTCTTCGGTTCCTGTAGGCACGATCGATTCGAGATTTGCCAGTTGCCGATCCCGAATTCCCGATCCTGTAGCCTTTTTTTTAGGGAATCCCGATCCCTGTAGCGATAGGACGAGGAGTGCGCTCGATCGATGGCCTCGTCGCCTCTCCAGCCCAACTCCAGCGTCACAAGGCCCAATAGCGCTTAGTTTTTTTCTTTTTAATACTAGGTCTGTATAAAAATTTGGGGCCCCTCAGAACTTTGGGCCCTGTGCGGGCCGCACTTTTGGCACCACTGTGGGCCCGGCCCTGGTGGCAAGACCCGCATACCATGAGGCCGACGAAGGCTCTCTGCGGGCAGCCAATGTGAAAGCTTGTCAATGGCCATGTGAGTCTGTCATGGTTGATGGCGGCTGAAGGAAATATGCCCTAGAGGCAATAATAAAGTTGTTATTTATATTTCCTTATATCATGATAAATGTTTATTATTCATGCTAGAATTGTATTAACCGGAAACTTAGTATATGTGTGAATACATAGACAAACAGAGTGTCACTACTATGCCTCTACTTGACTAGCTCGTTAATCAAAGATGGTTAAGTTTCCTAGACATGGACAAAGAGTTGCCATTTGATGAACGAGATCACATCATTAAAGAATGATGTGATTGACTGGACCCAACCGTTAGCTTAGCACGATGATCGTTTAGTTTGTTGCTATTGCTTTCTTCATAACTTATACATGTTCCTATGACTATGAGATTATGCAACTCCCGAATACCGGAGGAACACTTAGTGTGCTATCAAACGTCATAACGTAATTGGGTGATTATAAAGATGCTCTACAGGTGTCTCCAATGGTGTTTGTTGAGTTGGCATAGATCGAGATTAGGATTTGTCACTCCGATTGTCGGAGAGGTATCTCTGGGCCCTCTCGGTAATGCACATCACTATAAGCCTTGCAAGCAATGTGACTAATGAGTTAGTTACAGGATGATGCATTACAGAACGAGTAAAGAGACTTGCCGGTAACGAGATTGAACTAGGTATTGAGATACCGACGATCGAATCTCGGGCAAGTAACATACCAATGACAAAGGGAACAACGTATGTTGTTATGCGGTTTGACCGATAAAGATCTTCGTAGAATATGTAGGAACCAATATGAGCATCCAGGTTCCGCTATTGGTTATTGACCGGAGATGAGTCTCGGTCATGTCTACATAGTTCTCGAACCCGTAGGGTCCGCACGCTTAACGTTCGATGACGATCGGTATTATGAGTTTATGTGTTTTGATGAACCGAAGGTTGTTCGGAGTCCCGGATGTGATCACGGACATGACGAGGAGTCTCAAAATTGTCGAGACATAAAGATCGATATATTGGAAGGCTATGTTTGGACATCGAAATGGTTCCGGGTGAGTTCGGGCATTTATCGGAGTACGGGGGGGGGGGGGGGTTACCGGAACCCCCCGGGGGGTCAATGGGCCTTATTGGGCCTTAGTGGGAGAGAGGAGGAGGCGGCCAGGTGGAGGGCCCCCCAAGCCCAATCCGAATTGGGTGGGGGGCCGCCCCCCTTTCCTTCCCTCTCTCCCCCCTTCTTCTCCTACTCCTACTAGGGAAGGGGGAATCCTACTCCCATCGGGAGTAGGACTCCCCCCTTGGGTGCGCCATGAGAGGGTCGGCCCTCCCCTCCTCCACTCCTTTATATATGGGGGAGGGGGCACCCCTTAGATATACATGTTGATTGTTTAGCCGTGTGCGGTGCCCCCTCCACAGATTTCCACCTCGGTCATATCGTTGCAGTGCTTAGGCGAAGCTCTTCATCATCACCGTCACCACGCCGTCGTGCTGACGAAACTATCCCTCGACCTCAGCTGGATCTAGAGTTCGCGGGACGTCACCGAGCTGAACGTGTGCAGATCACGGAGGTGCCGTACCTTTTTTTTGAATATGAGAGGGCCGGCCCTCCCCCTCCTCCACTCCTTTATATACGGGAGGGGGGGGGGCACCCCTTGGGCGTGCCATGAGAGGGCCGGCCCTCCCCCTCCTCCACTCCTTTATATCCGGGGGAGGGGGCACCCCTTAGATACACAAGTTGATTGTTTAGCCGTGTGCGGTGCCCCCCTCCACAGATTTCCACCTCGGTCATATCGTTGCAGTGCTTAGGTGAAGCCCTGCGCCGGTAGCTTCATCATCACCGTCACCATGCCGTCGTGCTGACGAAACTCTCCCTCGACCTCAGCTGGATCTAGAGTTCGCGGGACATCACCGAGCTGAACGTGTGCAGATCACGAAGGTGCCGTACCTTCGGTGCTAGGATCGGTCGGATCGTGAAGACGTACGACTACATCAACCGCGTTGTCATAACACTTCCGCTTACGGTCTACGAGGGTACATAGACAACACTCTCCCCTCTCGTTGCTATGCATCACCTAGATGGATCTTGCTTGTGCGTAGGAAAACTGTTGAAATTACTGCGTTCCCCAACAGTGGCATCCGCGCCAGGTCTATGCGTAGATGTTATATGCACGAGTGGAACACAAAGAGTTGTGGGCGATAATAGTCATACTGCTTACCAGCATGTCATACTTTGATTCGGCAGTATTGTTGGATGAAGCGGCTCAGACCGACATTACGCGTACGCTTACGCGAGACTGGTTCTACCGACGTGCTTCGCACATAGGTGGTAGTGGGTGTCTGTTTCTCCAACTTTAGTTGAATCGAGTGTGACTAGGCCCGGTCCTTGTTGAAGGTTAAAACAACAAACTTGACGAAAAATCGTTGTGGTTTTGATGCGTAGGTAAGAACGGTTCTTGCTAAGCCCGTAGCAGCCACATAAAACTTGCAACAACAAAGTAGAGGACGTCTAACTTGTTTTTGCAGGGCATGTTGTGATGTGATATGGTCAAGACATGATGCTAAATTTTATTGTATGAGATGATCATGTTTTGTAACAGAGTTATCGGCAACTGGCAGGAACCATATGGTTGTCGCTTTATTGTATGAAATGCAATCGCCATGTAATTGCTTTACTTTATCACTAAGCTGTAGCGATTGTCATAGAAGCAATAGTTGGCGAGACGACAACGATGCTTCGATGGAGATCAAGGTATCAAGCTGGTGACGATGGTGATCATGACGGTGCTTTGGAGATGGAGATCAAAGGCACAAGATGATGATGACCATATCATATCACTTATATTGATTGCATGTGATGTTTATCCTTTATGCATCTTATTTTTCTTAGATCAGCGGTAGCATTATAAGATGATCTCTCACTAAATTTCAAGGTATAAGTGTTCTCCCTGAGTATGCACCGTTGCGACAGTTCGTCGTGCTGAGACACCACGTGATGATCGGGTGTGATAAGCTCTAGTTCACATACAACGGGTGCAAGCCAGTTTTGCACATGCAGAATACTCGGGTTAAACTTGACGAGCCTAGCATATGCAGATATGGCCTCGGAACACTGAGACCGAAAGGCCGAGCGTGAATCATATAGTAGATATGATCAACATAGTGATGTTCACCATTGAAAACTACTCCATCTCACGTGATGATCGGACATGGTTTAGTTGATATGGATCACGTGATCACTTAGATGATTAGAGGGATGTCTATCTAAGTGGGAGTTCTTAAGTAATATGATTAATTGAACTTTAATTTATCATGAACTTAGTACCTGGTAGTATTTTGCATGTCTATGTTGTTGTAGATAAATGGCCCGTGCTGTTGTTCCGTTGAATTTTAATGCGTTCCTAGAGAAAGCTAAGTTGAAAGATGATGATAGCAATTACACGGACTGGGTCCGTAACTTGAGGATTATCCTCATTGCTGCACAGAAGAATTACGTCCTAGAAGCACCGCTAGGTGCCAAACCCGCTGCAGGAGCAACGCCAGATGTTATGAACGTCTGGCAGAGCAAAGCTGATGACTACTCGATAGTTCAGTGTGCCATGTTTTACGGCTTAGAACCGGGACTTCAACGACGTTTTGAACGTCATGGAGCATATGAGATGTTCCAGGAGTTGAATTTAATATTTCAAGCAAATGCCTGGATTGAGAGCTATGAAGTCTCCAATAAGTTCTATAGCTGCAAAATGGAGGAGAATAGTTCTGTCAGTGAACATATACCCAGAATGTCTGGGTACCACAACCACTTGACTCAACTGGGAGTTAATCTTCTTGATGATAGTGTCATTGACAAAGTTCTTCAATCACTGCCACCAAGCTACAAAAGCTTCATGATGAACTGTAATATGCAAGGGGTGGATAAGACAATTCCCGAGCTCTTCGCAATGCTAAAGGCTGCGGAGGTAGAAATCAAGAAGGAGCATCAAGTGTTGATGGTCAACAAGACCACAAGTTTCAAGAAAAAGGGTAAAGGGAAGAGGGGGAACTTCAAGAAGAACAACAAGCAAGTTGCTGCTCAAGTGAAGAAGCCCAAGTCTGGACCTAAGCCTGAGACTGAATGCTTCTACTGCAAAGGGACTGGTCACTGGAAGCGGAACTGCCCCAAGTATTTGGCGGAGAAGAAGGATGGCAAAGTGAAAGGTATATTTGATATACATGTTATTGATGTGTACTTAACTAATGCTCGCAGTAGCGCCTGGGTATTTGATACTGGTTCCATTGCTAATATTTGCAACTCGAAACAGGGGCTACGGATTAAGTGAAGATTGGCTAAGGACGAGGTGACGATGCGCGTGGGAAATGGTTCCAAAGTCGATGTGATCGCCGTCGGCACGCTACCTCTACATCTACCTTCGGGATTAGTTTTAGACCTAAATAATTGTTATTTGGTGCCAGCGTTTGAGCATGAACATTATATCTGGATCTTGTTTGATGAGAGACGGTTATTCATTTAAATCAGAGAATAATGGTTGTTCTATTTATATGAGTAATATCTTTTATGGTCATGCACCCTTGATGAGTGGTCTATTCTTACTAAATCTTAATAGTAGTGATACACATGTTCATAGTATTGAAGCCAAAAGATATAAGTTTAATAATGATAGTGCAACTTATTTGTGGCACTGCCGTTTAGTCATATTGGTGTAAAACACATGAAGAAACTCCATACTGATGGGCTTTTGGAATCACTTGATTATGAATCACTTGATGCTTGCGAACCATGCCTCATGGGCAAGATGACTAAGACTCCGTTCTCCGGAACAATGGAGCGAGCAACAGACTTGTTGGAAATAATACATACTGATGTATGCGGTCCGATGAGTGTTGATGCTCGCAGCGGGTATCGTTATTTTCTGACCTTCACAGATGATTTGAGCAGATATGGGTATATCTACTTGATGAAACATAAGTCTGAAACATTTGAAAAGTTCAAAGAATTTCAGAGCGAAGTGGAAAATCATCGTAACAAGAAAATAAAGTTTCTACGATCTGATCGTGGAGGAGAATATTTGAGTTACGATTTTGGTCTTCATTTGAAACAATGCGGAATAGTTTCGCAACTCATGCCACCCGGAACACCACAGCGTAATGGTGTGGCCAAACGTCGTAATCGTACTTTACTAGATATGGTGCGATCTATGTTGTCTCTCACTGATTTACCGCTATCATTTTGGGGTTATGCTTTAGAGACGGCTGCATTCACGTTAAATAGGGCACCATCTAAGTCCGTTGAGACGACACCTTATGAACTGTGGTTTGGCAAGAAACCCAAGTTGTCGTTTCTTAAAGTTTGGGGCTGCGATGCTTATGTGAAAAAGCTTCAACCTGATAAGCTCGAACCCAAATCGTAGAAATGTGTCTTCATAGGATACCCAAAGGAGACTGTTAGGTACACCTTCTATCACTGATCCGAAGGCAAGATATTCATTGCTAAGAATGGATCCTTTCTAGAGAAGGAGTTTCTCTCGAAAGAAGTGAGTGGGAGGAAAGTAGAACTTGATGAGGTAATTGTACCTTCTCCCAAGTTGGAAAGTAGTACATCACAAAAGTCAGTTCCAGTGATTCCTGCACCAACTAGTGAGGAAGCTAATGATGATGATCATGAAACTTCTGATCAAGTTACTACCAAACCTCGTAGGTCAACCAGAGTAAGATCCGCACCAGAGTGGTACGGTAATCCTATTCTGGAGGTCATGTTACTTGACCATGATGAGCCTACGAACTATGAGGAAGCGATGATGAGCCCAGATTCCGCAAAATGGCTTGAGGCCATGAAATCTGAGATGGGATCCATGTATGAGAACAAAGTGTGGACTTTGGTTGACTTGCCCGATGATCGGCAAGCCATAGAGAATAAATGGATCTTCAAGAAGAAGACTGACGCTGACGGTAATGTTACTGTCTACAAAGCTCGACTTGTTGGGAAAGTTTTTTGACAAGTTCAAGGAGTTGACTACGATGAGACCTTCTCACACGTAGCGATGCTTAAGTCCGTCCGAATCATGTTAGCAATTGCCGCATTTTATGATTATGAAATTTGGCAAATGGATGTCAAAACTGCATTCCTTAATGGATATCTTAAAGAAGAGTTGTATATGATACAACCAGAAGGTTTTGTCGATCCAAAAGGTACTAACAAAGTGTGTAAGCTCCAGCGATCCAGTTATGGACTGGTGCAAGCATCTCGGAGTTGGAATATACGCTTTGATAGTGTGATAAAAGCATATGGTTTTATACAGACTTTTGGAGAAGTCTGTATTTACAAGAAAGTGAGTAGGAGCTCGGTAGCATTTCTGATATTATCCGTGGATGACATATTGTTGATCGGAAATGATACTGAATTTCTGAATAGCATAAAAGGATACTTGAATAAGAATTTTTCAATGAAAGACCTCGGTGAAGCTGCTTATATATTGGGCATCAAGATCTATAGAGATAGATCAAGACGCTTAATTGGACTTTCACAAAGCACATACCTTGATAAGGTTTTGAAGAAGTTCAAAATGGATCAAGCAAAGAAAGGGTTCTTGCCTGTGTTACAAGGTGTGAAGTTGAGTCAGACTCAATGCCCGACCACTGCAGAAGATAGAGAGAAAATGAAAGTCATTCCCTATGCTTCAGCCATAGGTTCTATCATGTATGCAATGCTGTCTACCAGACCTGATGTGTGCCTTGCTATTAGTTTAGCAGGGAGGTACCAAAGTAATCCAGGAGTGGATCACTATACAACGGTCAAGAACATCCTGAAATACCTGAAAAGGACTAAGGATATGTTTCTCGTTTATGGAGGTGACAAAGAGCTCGTCGTAAATGGTTACGTCGATGCAAGCTTTGAAACTGATCCGGATGACTCTAAGTCACAAACCGGATACATATTTTTATTGAATGGCGGAGCTGTCAGTTGGTACAGTTCCAAGCAGAGCGTTGTGGCGGAATCTACGTGTGAAGCGGAGTACATAGCTGCTTCGGAAGCAGCAAATGAAGGAGTCTGGATGAAGGAGTTCATATCCGATCTAGGTGTCATACCTAGTGCATCGGGTCCAGTGAAAATCTTTTGTGACAATACTGGTGCAATTGCCTGGGCAAAGGAATCCAGATTTCACAAGAACAAAGCACATCAAGAGACGCTTCAACTCCATCCACGATCAAGTCAAGGAGGGAGACATAGAGATTTGCAAGATACATACGGATCTGAATGTGGCAGACCCGTTGACTAAGCCTCTCTCACGAGCAAAACATGATCAGCACCAAGACTCCATGGGTGTTAGAATCATTACTATGTAATCTAGATTATTGACTCTAGTGCAAGTGGGAGACTAAAGGAAATATGCCCTAGAGGCAATAATAAAGTTATTATATATATTTCCTTGTATCATGGTAAATGTTTATTATTCATGCTAGAATTGTATTAACCGGAAACTTAGTACATGTGTGAATACATAGACAAACAGAGTGTCACTATAGTATGCCTCTACTTGATTAGCTCGTTAATCAAAGATGGTTAAGTTTCCTAGCCATGGACAAAGAGTTGTCATTTGATGAACGAGATCACATCATTAAAGAATGATGTGATTGACTTGACCCATCCGTTAGCTTAGCACGATGATCGTTTAGTTTGTTGCTATTGCTTTCTTCATAACTTATACATGTTCCTATGACTATGAGATTATGCAACTCCCGAATACCGGAGGAACACTTAGTGTGCTATCAAACGTCACAACGTAACTGGGTGATTATAAAGATGCTCTACAGGTATCTCTGATGGTGTTTGTTGAGTTGGCATAGATCGAGATTAGGATTTGTCACTCCGATTGTCGGAGAGGTATCTGTGGGCCCTCTTGGTAATGCACATCACTATAAGCCTTGCAAGCAATGTGACTAATGAGTTAGTTACGGGATGATGCATTACGGAACGAGTAAAGTGACTTGCCGGTAACGATATTGAACTAGGTATTGAGATACCGACGATCGAATCTCGGGCAAGTAACATACCAATGACAAAGGGAACAACGTATGTTGTTATGCGGTTTGACCGATAAAGATCTTCGTAGAATATGTAGGAACCAATATGAGCATCCAAGTTCCGCTATTGGTTATTGACCGAAGATGAGTCTCGGTCATGTCTACATAGTTCTCGAACCCGTAGGGTCGCACGCTTAACGTTCGATGACGATCGATATTATGAGTTTATGTGTTTTGATGTACCGAAGGTTGTTCGGAGTCCCGAATGTGATCACGGACATGATGAGGAGTCTCTAAATGGTCGAGACATAAAGATCGATATATTGGAAGGCTATGTTTGGACATCTGAATGGTTCCGGGTGAGTTCGGGCATTTACCGGAGTACCGGGGGGTTACCGGAACCCCCCGGGAGTCAATGGGCCTTATTGGGCCTTAGTGGGAGAGAGGAGGAGGCCACCAGGTGGAGGGCTCCCCCCAAGCCCAATCCGAATTGGGTGGGGGGCCGGACCCCCCTTTCTTTCCCTCTCTCTCTCCCCCTTCCTTCTTCTCCTACTCCTACTAGGGAAGGGGGAATCGTACTCCCACCGGGAGTAGGACTCCCCCCTTGGGCGCGCCATGAGAGGGCTCGCCCTCCCCCTCCTCCACTCCTTTATATACGGGGGAGGGGGGCACCCCTTAGACACACAAGTTGATTGTTTAGCCGTGTGCAGTGCCCCCCTCCATAGATTTCCACCTCGGTCATATCATTGCAGTGCTTAGGCGAAGCCTTGCGCCGGTAGCTTCATCATCATCGTCACCACGCCGTCGTGCTGACGAAACTCTCTCTCAACCTCAGCTGGATCTAGAGTTCAAGGGACGTCACCGAGCTGAACGTGTGCAGATCACGGAGGTGCCGTACCTTCGGTGCTAGGATCGGTCGGATTGTGAAGACGTACAACTACATCAACCGCGTTGTCATAACTCTTCCGCTTATGGTCTACGAGGGTACGTAGACAACACTCTCCCCTCTTGTTGCTATGCATCACCTACATGGATCTTGCGTGTGCGTAGGAAAGCTGTTGAAATTACTGCGTTCCCGAATAGCGGCATCAAGGAAGAGTTCGACATATTCATAGAAAATGTCCGGTTAACCGATTTTCTCGCAGATAAGTGTGCCCAATACCATCATCTCACTAATTTTGCGTGACATTTCAAGTATGTGCCTCATCGTATCGTACCTTGTGTTGTTTTCAACCTTTGTGATAGACCATTTAGTCTGACTCTTCGTGATGTTTGCTTCAAAATCCCTTTTGGGGGGTACATGTGAGGAGTCCCGTAAGGCTGATTATGTAGAATTTCTAAGGAGCATTTGTCATGGAGAAACTAGAGGAGTAACTCAGGGTAGGGTTGGAAGCATACATTTTCCTGCTATTCATTACTTAGTATTATTCATAGAAAGATGTTTAACCGGTAAACATGACCTCGGTACCACTTATGCTCCTGATTTAAGCATCCTTAAATGCATCGTGCTTGTTGATAAAACTTTTAATTTGGGGGCAATAATTACATGGTATTGGAGTAGAAATGCTTTGGATGGTGATTTCCATGGAGGAATCTATGACACTTGTGTACCTGCTCATCTTGGTGTACCTATTAGAGATAATGATTCAGAGTTGCCTCTTAGTTTCCCGGATTATGAGCTACGCAACGTCATAAACTTATTGCTCGAGGGAGTCAGGAATATCAGTAGATGCTAACCTTTGATATGAGTGGTGTTGTCGCAATTACTTTGTCTATCCCTTCTCTATTTAACCTTCAGGACAAATAGAGGTATTATATATATATTTGGGGGAGGCCAGGGCAACGCAGGAAGCCGCTCGTTGGAGTGAAGCCGCTCACTAGGCAGTAGTTGCTGCACTAGTAGCTAACCCGGGCTATCGTTACGAGTTTTACCCAGATCAACAGTGGCCATAGACCAAGTTAAGCCAAAACCCTAAGCTTGGGGAGTACGTATTCTCACCGACATTTCATTCATGTATCACACATTCCTTACACCTGTCGGTGTTCATCGTTTTCTTTGTTTATTCATGCTCGCTTTTATTTGTCTCTGTTGTGTGTTTGAAAAACTTTCAAAAATCCAAAAAATGTTTCTCGCTTCTTTTTATCCTTTTCTTTTCCTTTTAGTTAGTTCATAATATTAAAAGAAAACCCAAATATATTTCTCGTTTCTTCTTTTGTGTTTGTTGGGAGTCCCTCGGTGTAAACATTTTTCCTTGCTTTTCCTTTTTCTTCTTTCATTCGCTTTCTTTAGAAAAACTAAAAAATCTAAACATATTTCAGTGTGTTTATCTAAATTTCTTTTCTTGAGTTGTCGTAAGGAGAAGACTTTGTAAGAATTTCCAAGTGGCTCACATGTGTTGTATTGTCGATCTAATGAAAGGCCAAACATTTCCTTGCCTTCTCATGCCTATAAAGTGTTTCCAAATTTTAGCTTAGTCCACGACACACTTGCATTATTGTAATTTCCACATCATTTGACCGTGCATGTAAAAGGCAATAATGACGATGATTTGATGATGTGATGGTGACAAAGAAAAGATAGTATGAACTCTAGTTGTTTCTGTTTTTGTAAATATGTTTAACTTAGTAGTCCCAATTCAACCTATTATGAGTAAACATGTGTGTGATAACAATTAGAGATTATAGTTGCTCATGCCATGCTTAAGTAGTTAGGAGTGGATAATATGGTGTCTTCTGTTTCAACATGCATTAAAATGACTATGATGCAGTATGGTAGGATGGTATCCTCCTCTGAAGAACTCAAGTGACTTGATTTGGCACATGTCCACACATGTAATTGATTTAAATCCAATATTGCCTCTATGATATTTATGTCCAGAGTGTTTATATCCTCCTCATGCTCATATTCAATGTTAATTATTCAAAATGCATGATTATGACTGTTGCCGCTCTCTAGTTGGTCGCTTCCCAATCTACTTGCTAGTCTTCGCCTCTACTAAGGGAAAATACTGCTTGTGCATCCAAATTTCTATAACAAAGTTTTTCCATAAGAGTGCACCATATCTACCTATATACAGTATTACCCTGTTGTGCCAACTAAATTTGCATGTGCCATCTCTAAGCCTTCAAATAAACATTTGTTTTGTGTGCCCCAAAGCTCATGGAGCGATTGGGGGGGGGGGGAGGGTCAATATCTTCCATGCTAAGTGTGTTTAACTCACGATGAGAGTTTATTCGCTCGTCAATCTTGAGGGAGGCTGGTAACAAGATGCCTAGTCCTTCTTTACTTCATAAAAAACACCCCCCAAACAGTTGATTGTTTGCAGGCACCCTGGATTCGGCTAGCCATGGTTTGTGTTCGTATGGTAGAGGGGGAGTAAAACTTTTTGCATGGGAATTGCCATTTAATGTGTTTAGCATGGAAGATATTGGAAACTCCGTTGTAAAGTATGGTCTGGAAAGTACACAACTCAAAATGCAGTTCATCTCTGTTTCAAAATGATGAGCTCTGGCACATAAGAAAATCCTTGCTTCCCTCTGCGAAGGGCCTATCTATTTACTTTTATCATTGCATCCTCACCTTCTCATTCAAGCACCAATCATGAGAGCACTATTGTCATTCTTAGTTTAACACACATTCAGTCTAATTAATGTTGGGTGTGAGCATGAATGGATGTCTTCTACCCTGAATTACAATGTTTAGTCGCTGCTTGAACTCTCATTTATGTTTTGTGGTCTCAAAAAGGGCTAGCGAGATACCATTCTATCATATTGGATCATGATTATTTTGACAAAGTGCTGGTGTTTGAGATATAGTATTATTGCTCGCTAGTTGATTATGCCATTGACATGAATAGGGCTAGCGAGATACCATTCTATCATATTGGATCATGATTATTTTGACAAAGTGCTGGTGTTTGGGATATAGTATTATTGCTCGCTAGTTGATTATGCCATTGACATGAATAGATATGAATTCTAAATGTTATCATATATGTGGTTGGTCCATGATCTTTGCTGAAAACTTGATTACTAGTTAAGCTTATATACAGCAACAAAAAAAGAGTTTGTAAAACTTTTTCTTTGTCACTTTCAGGTTGTAAACTAAATTGCTTAAGGACACGAAATGAGTTAAGCTTGGGGGAGTTGATATGTCTCCAGCATATCTACTTTTCCAAACACTTTTGCTCTTGTTTTGAACTCTAATTTGCATGATTTGAGTGAAACTAACCCGGACTGACGCTATTTTCAGTAGAACTACTTTGGTGTTGTTTTTGTGCAAAAATAAAAAATTCTTGGAATTGGACGATTTTTTACGGAGAATATTTTTGGAATAGATAAAAATACTAGCTTAAATAACTACCAGAGGGGCCCACCACAGAGCTAAAGCTCAGGGGGGCGCCCCCTGGGACGCTCCGTGTGAGCTTGTGGGCCCCTTGAGCCTCTGTTTGACCTATATACAAGCCTACATATACCGTCTTCCCAATAAAAATTGAAAAGAAAGTTTCATCGCGTTTTACAATACGGAGCCACCACCTCCTCATGTTCATCATCGGGAGGCCTGATCTGGAGTCCGTTCGGGGCTCCGGGGAGGGTAAATCGTCGTCGTCGTCATCAACAACCCTTCTTCATCAACAACCTCATGATGATCACCACCGGGAGTGAGTAATTTCATTGTTGGCATACTAGAGGTGGATGGAGATGGATGAAATTCATCATGTAATCGAGTCAGTTTGTTTGGGCTTGATCCCTATTATCCACTATGTTCTGACATTGATGTTGCTATGACTTTGCTATGCTTAATGCTCGTCACTAGGGCCCAAGTGCCATGATTTCAGATCTAAAACTATTATGTTTTCATGAATGTATTTGAGTTCTTGATCCTATCTTGCAAGTTATATGCACCTGTTATTGTTCTAATTCATAGACCCCAAGGTGACAATAATTGGGATCCTCTCCGGGGATGACTGTAACAAGAGGACTTCAGGCATTCACTATGTATTAACACTTTGTTTCGATTCTCTATTAAAAGAAGTGCCTTAATTACCATTAGTTTCCATTAGGACCCCGCTGCCACGGGAGGGTAGGACAAAAGATGTCATGAAAGTTCTTACCACAAGCACATGTGACTATATAGGGAATACATCACTATCGCTGGATGCTGCTAACGCGACACTACGATCAGAGACCCTTCGACGAAACTGTGTGTGATGCAATAATTGCAAACGATGGTGTAAAAACCCGTCAAAAAGGTGCAAAACATTTGCGATGACGGATGCATCAAACATGGTTCATATTTTAGTTGCGTGTGCGAGCAGGGCATACGGTTCAGTTCAATTAACTGTTTGTGATGAGGAGGAACAAAAGAAACGGGCAGCCAGATGAAGGTGTGTGCGATATACAGCATACGGTTCACTGGGATGAACTGTTTGTGATTAGGAAACACAAAAGAAACGGTCAGCTAGATCAAGGTGTGTGCGATATACGGCATGTGGTTAACTTGGATGAACTGCTGGTGTTGAGACAAGAGAACAGAAACGGTTCGATATAACAAGATGTGTGTGATACGCGGCAAACAGGTCTGTAATCAGAAATGTGTGCGAAGACCGATAATAACACAGACGATTGCTGCTAATAAGACGTGTGTGTTGTGCGATGGGATTGTATATAGAACAACAACATACAGACACACACACACACACACACACACACACACACACACACACACACACTTATAAGGACATGGTTGCATAACCAAATTAAACATTCACTTACATAGGTGGCTACTACAACCATGGCATTTGCACACACCAAAGTAAACTATGACATGCATAATTACATAGGTGGCTACTACACACATGACATTTCCACACACCAAAGTAAACTATTTATTACATGCATTATTAACTAGGATAAATGATCATCTGATCATCATCTACTTCTTGTGACACTTGCTCTGGTTGTGGCTCGATCCGGCCTCGTCGATCTCCGTAACAAGGCACTTCCTCATGTCAACGATCCGCCTGTGCATCTCATAGCATGTGTACGCGCTCTTGACCATGAACCTGAGGTGAGGTTCATCCAGTTGCCGCATCCAGGCCCCGTGCTAGGATACGGGACGTGTTCTGTTGTCATCCTGCTTCATATTTTTTGTAGTATGGGTCGATGATGGCCGAGGCGAGTTCAACCAGGGAGTCCTTCTTCGTGCTGCCCCAGACCCTGTAGTGCTCACGGATTTTGACAAGGTTCTGGCAGGCCAAGCCCGTAACCCTGAGCACTTTTACATTGTCGGTGGTTTCCACTGTGGCGAACTTGTAGTCGGTTCTGTTGACAAACATGTTGAAACGGTCGCAAGGCTCTGTGGCCATGTAGTAGTGGTAGATGAGGACATGATGGCGCACGCACAACTGGGCAACGAAAACCTTCTGATCTATGTCGGGACGACCGACGGTGTCCTGGAGGTCGATGCCGACCACCTTGTACCTGTCTCGAGCAAGCAACTCTCAATGGTTGATGTAGTCGTCCACCATGGCCGGGTCAATGGTGTACACCACCCAGAGATCTGTCTCCCTTGCGTGGGTCTCCACTTTATGCTCGCCGAACTCCATTGGAGCGCCGCTAGACATCCCCTCTCTATGTGTCGTCGTGGGTGTACTTGTTGTGTTGTGGGGCGCGATCGAAAGGTTGAAGAGACTAAGGTTATAATGGCCGGGGGAATTAAAGGGGAAGCCGAATGGCCTGGAATATCGGCAGGCCCTGATGAAAGTTCAAATTTGCAGGGTGTAACTCCATCATGCCACACGTAACTTCATCGTGTGGCAACGCGCACGGCGCAACCACATGCATATCGGGCCCCCGACGTGATCGTGCGCACGCCCAACAGCTGGCAGAGCACGCACGGAGGGACGTGAGCAGAGCGCTCCGCGGTCGCCTCAGCAGCGAGCAACCATATATATGCATATAGCAGTTGAACACGCAAGGAAAAGCTGTCCACAAGACGAGCACGCTGATGGACGCGAGCAGAGCGCGCCGCGGCGCCTAACGACGAGCAGGGCTTGCCGAGGGGCGAGTTTTGGATTTACTAGAATTTAAAAACCACGTATATCAATGTTTGCGGCCGAGTGACGGTGGCAGGGTGTTTTACATTCATTCCCATTTCTTGCATGGGACCTAAGCATGCAACAAGGGCACATATTTGATTTTTCAACCAATTTATAAGCACTCGAGCATGTCCGTGTAGTTCAAATTTGAATTATGCACATAAAATGCCTAGAAAACCCAGTTCATGTATAAAAATGTCCAAACGAACCCCGAAAAATTCCAAAATTAAACACAACACTCCTGTTGTTCTATGTTGACACTAGAAAAGTTTTGAAAGCAATAAGAGGCAACAGATATCGTTTTGTCCCCAAAGGTGGCACGTTCCCTACCGAAACCATCACGCTTGTTGTGAGAAGCTTATACCCAAACCTGCCCCAAATGGGACAAAAAATTGACCATGGCATGTTGATGCCGCTCCATGATAGCATGCCAAGTTTCATGCATTCCGGACGAGTTTTGGATTTACTAGAATTCAAAAACCAGGTATCTCAATGTTTACGGCCGAGTGACGGTGGCAGGGTGTTTGACATTCATTCCCATTTCTTGCATGGGACCTAAGCATGCAACCAAGGACACGGATTTGATTTTTCAACCAATTTATATGCACTGGAGCATGTGCATGTAGTTAAAATTTGAATTATGCACATAAAATGCCTAGAAAACGCAGTAATGTATAAAAATGTGCAAACGAACCCCGAAAAATTCCAAAATTAAACACAACACTCATGTTGTTCTACGTTGACACTAGAATTGTTTTGAAAGCAATAAGAGGCAACGGATATCGTTTCGTCCCCAAAGGTGGCACGTTCCCTACCGAAACCATCACGCTTGTTGTGAGAAACTCTCGTTTGTGAGATGCTTATACCCAAACCTGTCCCAAATGGGACAAAAAATTTACCACGGCATGTTGATGGCGCTCCATGATAGCATGCCAGGTTTCATGAATTTCAGACGAGGTTTGGATTTACTAGAATTTAAAAACCAGGTATCTCAATGTTTGCGGCCGAGTGACGGTGGCAGGGTGTTTGACATTCATTCCCATTTCTTGCATGGGACCTAAGCATGCAAATAAGGACACAAATTTGATTTTTCAACCAATTTATATGCACTGGAGCATGTGCATGTAGTTCAAATTTGAATTATGCAGATAAAATGCCTAGAGAACCCAGTTAATGTATAAAAATGTCCAAACGAACCCCGATAAATTCCAAAATTAAACAAAACACTCATGTTTTTCTATGTTGACACTAGAAATTTTTTGAAAGCAATAATAGGCAACAGATATCGTTTCGTCCCCAAAGGTGGCACGTTCCCTACAGAAACCATCATGCTTGTTGTGAGAAGCTCTGGTTTGTGAGAAGCTTATACCCAAACCTTCCCCAAATGGGACAAAATTTTTACGCTAGCATGTTTATGCCGCTCCATGATAGCATGCCAAGTTTCATGAATTTCAGACGAGTTTTGGATTCACTAGAAATTAAAAACCATGTATCTCAATGTTTGCGGCCGAGTGACGGCGGCAGGGTGTTTGACATTCATTCCCATTTCTTGCATGGGACCTAAGTATGCATCCGAGGACACATATTTGATTTTTCAACCAATTTATATGCACTAGAGCATGTGCATGTAGTTCAAATTTGAACTATGCACATAAAATTCCTAGAAAACCCAGTTAATGTATAAAAATGTCCGAACGAACCCAGAAAAATTCCAAAATTAAACACAACACTTCTGATGTTCTATGTTGACACTAGTATTTTTTTGAAAGCAATAAGAGGCAATGGATATCGTTTCGTCCCCAAAGGTGGCACGTTCCCTACCGAAACCATCACACTTGTTGTGAGAAGCTTTAATTTGTGAGAAGCTTATACCCAAACCTGCCCCAAATGGGACAAAAAAATTACCATGGCATGTTGATGCCGCTCCATGATAGCATGCCAAGTTTGATGAATTTTGGATTTACTAGAATTTAAAACAAGGTATCTCAATGTTTGCAGCCGAGTGCTGGTAGGAGGGTCTTTGACATTCATTCCCATTTCTTGCATGGGACCTAAGCATGCAACCATGGACACAAATTTGGTTTTTCTACCAATTTATATGCACTAGAGCATGTGCATGTAGTTCAAATTTGAATTATGCACATAAAATGCCTAGAAAACCCAGTTAATGTATAAAAATGTCCAAACGAACCCCGGAAAATTCCAAAATTAAACACAACACTCCTATTTTTGTATGTTGACACTAGAAAGTTTTTGAAAGCAATAAGAGGCAACAAATATCGTTTCGTCCCCAAAGGTGGCTCGTTCCTTACCGAAACCATCACGCTTGTTGTGAGAAGCTTATACCCAAACATTCCCCAAATAGGACAAACAATTTACGATAGCATGTTGATGCTCCTCCATGAGAGCATGCCAAGTTTCATGAATTTCAGACGAGTTTTGGATTTACTAGAATTTAAAAACAAGGTATCTCAATGTTTGCGGCCGAGTGACGGTGGAAGGGTGTTTGACATTCATTCCCACTTCTTGCATGGGACCTAAGCATGCAACCAAGGACACAGATTTGATTTTTCAACCAATTTATATGCACTTGAGCATGTGCATGTAGTTAAAAATTGAACTATGCACATAAAATGCCTAGAAAACCCAGATAATGTATAAAAATGTCCAAACGAACCCAGAAAAATTCCAAAATTAAACACAACACTCCTGTTGTTCTATGTTGACACTAGAAATTTTTTGAAAGCAATAAGAGGCAATGGATATCGCTTCGTCCCCAAAGGTGGCATGTTCCCTAGCGAAACCATCACAGTTGTTGTGAGAAGCTTATACCCAAACCTTCCCCAAATTGGACAAAAAATTTACCACAGCATGTTGATGGCGCTCCATGATAGCATGCCAAGCTTCATCAATTCAAACGAGTTTTGGATTTACTAGAACTCAAAAACAAGGTATCTCAATGTTTGCGGCCGAGTGACGGTGGCAAGATGTTTGACATTCATTCTCATTTCTTGCATGGGACCTAAGCATGCAACCAAGGACACATATTTGATTTTTCAACCAATTTATATGCACTGGAGCATGTGCATGTAGTTCAAATTTTAATTATGCACATAAAATGCCTAGAAAGCCTAGTTACTCTATAAAAATGTCAAAACGAACCCCTTAAAATTCCAAAATTAAACACAACTCCTGTTTTTCAATGTTGACACTAGAAATTTTTTGAAAGCAATAAGAGGCAACGGATATCGTTTCGTCCCCAAAGGTGGCACGTTCCCTACCAAACCATCATAGTAGTTGTGAGATTCTCTTGTTTATGAGAAGCTCATACCCAAACCTTCCCCAAATGGGACAAAAAAATTACCACGGCATGTTGATGGCGCTCCATGATAGCATACCAAGTTTCATGAATTTCAGACGAGGTTTGAATTTACAAGAATTTAAAAACCAGGTATCTCAATGTTTGCGGCCGAGTGACGGTGGCAGGGTGTTTGACATTTATTCCCATTTCTTGCATGGGACCTAAGCATGCAACCAAGGACACTTATTTGATTTTTCAACCAATTTATATGCACTGGAGCATGTGCATGTAGTTCAAATTTGAATATGCACATAAAATGCCTAGAAAACCCAGTTAATGTATAAAAGTGTCCAAACGAGCCCCGAAAAATTCCAAAATTAACACAACACTCCTGTTGTTCTATGTTGACACTAGAAATTTTTTGAAAGCAATAAGAGGCAATAGATATCGGTTTGTCCCCAAAGGTGGCACGTTCCCTACCGAAACCATCACGCTTGTTGTGAGAAGCTCTGATTTTTGAGAAGCTTATACCCAAACCAGCCCAAATGGGACAAATTTTTTACCATGGCATGTTGATGCCGCTCCATGATAGCATGCCAACTTTCATGAATTTCAGACGAGTTTTGGATTCACCAGAAATTGAAAACCAGGTATCTCAATGTTTGCGGCCGAGTGACGGTGGCAGGGTGTTTGACATTCTTTCCCATTTCTTGCATGGGACCTCAGCATGCAACCAAGGACACAAATTTCATTTTTCAACCAATTTATATGCACTGGAGCATGTGCATGCAGTTCAAATTTGAATTATGCACATAAAATGCCTAGAAAACCCAGTTAATGTATAAAAATGTCCAAACGAACCCCGAAAAATTCCAAAATTAAACACAACACTCCTATTTTTCTATGTTGACACTAGAAAGTTTTTGAAAGCAATAAGAGGCAACAGATAACGTTTCGTCCCCAAAGGTGTCATATTTCCTACCCAAATCATCATGCTTGTTGTGAGAAGCTCTGTTTGTGAGAAGTTTATACCCAAACCTACCCCAAATGGGACAAAATTTTTACCACGACATGTTGATGGTGCTTCATGATAGCATGCCAAGTTTCATGAATTTCAAATGAGTTTTGGATTTACTAGAATTTAAAAACCAAGTATCTCAATGTTTGCGGCCGAGTGACGGTGGCAGGGTGTTTGACATTCATTCCCATTTCTTGCTTGGACCTAAGCATGCAACAAAGGACACATATTTGTTTTTTCAACCAATTTAAATGCACTGGAGCATGTGCACGTAGTTCAAATCGGAATTATGCACATAAAATGCCTAGAAAACCCAGTTAATGTATAAAAATGTACAAATGAACCCCTAAAAATTCCAAAATTTAACACAACACTCCTGTTGTTGTATGTTGACACTAGAAATTTTTTGAAAGCAATAAGAGCCAACGGTTATCGTTTCGTCCCCAAAGGTGGCACGTTCCCCACCAAAACCATCACGCTTATTGTGAGAAGGTCCGGTTTGTGAGAAGCTTATACCCAAACCTACCCGAAATGGGACAAATTTTTACCACGGCATGTTGATGGCGCTCCATGATAGCATGCCAAGTTTCATGAATTTCAGACGAGGTTTGGATTTACTAGAATTTAAAAACCAGGTATCTCAATGTTTGCGGCCGAGCGACGGTGGCAGGGTGTTTGACATTTATTCCCATTTCTTCCATGGGAACTAAGCATGCAACCAAGGACACAGATTTGATTTTTCAACCAATTTATATGCACTTGAGCATGTGCCTGTAGTTAAAAATTGACTATGCACATAAAATGCCTAGAAAACCGAGTTAATGTATAAAAATGTCCAAATGAACCCTGAAAAATTCCAAAATTAAACACAACACTCATGTTGTTCTATGTTGACACTAGAATTTTTTTGAAAGCAATAAGAGGCAACGGATATCGTTTCGTCCCCAAAGGTGTCATATTCCCTACAAAAATCATCATGCTTGTTGTGAGAAGCTCTGTTTGTGAGAATTTTATACCCAAACCTTTCCCAAATTGGACAAAAAATTTACCACAAAATGTTGATGGCGCTCCATGATAGCATGCCAAGCTTCATGAATTTCAGACGAGTTTTGGATTTACTAGAACTCAAAAACCAGGTATCTCAATGTTTGCGGCCGAGTGACGGTGGCAGGGTGTTTGACATTCATTCCCATTTCTTGCATGGGACCTAAGCATGCAACCAAGGACACATATTTGTTTTTTCAACAAATTTATATGCACTGGAGCATGTGCATGTAGTTCAAATTTGAATTATGCACATAAAATGCCTAAAAAACCCAGTCAATCTATAAAAATGTCCAAACGAACCCCTCAAAATCCCAAAATTAAACACAACACTCCTATTTTTCAATGTTGACACTAGAAAGTTTTTGAAAGCAATAAGAGGCAACGGATATCGTTTCGTCCCCAAAGGTGGCACTTTCCCTACTGAAACCATCATAGTTGTTGTGAGAATCTTTGGTCTGTGAGAAGCTTATAACCAAACCTTCCCCACATAGGACAAAAACTTTACCATGACATTTTGATGGCGCTCCATGATAGCATGCCAAGTTTCATGAATTTCAGACGAGGTTTGGATTTACTAGAATTTAAAAACCAGGTATCTCAATGTTTGCGGCCGAGTGACGGTGGCAGGGTGTTTGACATTTATTCCCATTTCTTGCATGGGACCTAAGCATGCAACCAAGGACACAGATTTGATTTTTCAACCAATTTATATGCACTGGAGCACGTGCATGTAGTTCAAATTTGAATTATGCAAATAAAATGCCTAAAATACCAGTTAATCTATAAAAATGTCCAAACGAACACCTCAAAATTCCAAAATTAAACACAACACTCCTATTTTTCAATGTTGACACTAGAAAGTTTTTGAAAGCAATAAGAGGCAACAAATATCGTTTCGTCCCCAAAGGTGGCACGTTCCCTACTAAAACCATCATAGTTGTTGTGAGAATCTCTGGTTTGTGAGAAGCTTATACCCAAACCTTCCCCAAATAGGACAAAAAATTTACCACGGCATTTTGATGGCGCTCCATGATAGCATGCCAAGTTTCATGAATTTCAGACGAGGTTTGGATATACTAGAATTTAAAAACCAGGTATCTCAATGTTTGCGGCCGAGTGATGGTGGCAGGGTGTTTGACATTTATTCCCATTTCTTGCATGGGACCTAAGCATGCAACCAAGGACACAGATTTGATTTTTCAACCAATTTATATGCACTTGAGCACGTGCATGTAGTTGAAATTTGAATTATGCACATAAAATGCCTAAAAACCCTAGTTAATCTATAAAAATGTCCAAACGAACCCCTCAAAATTCCAAAATTAAACACAACACTCCTATTTTTCAATGTTGACACTAGAATGTTTTTTAAAGCAATAAGAGGCAACGGATATCGTTTCGTCCCCAAAGGTGGCACGTTCCCTACTGAAACCATCATAGTTGTTGTGAGAATCTCTGGTTTGTGAGAAGCTTATACCCAAACCTTCCCCAAATAGGACAAAAAATTTACAACGACAATTTGATGGCGCTCCATGATAGCATGCCAAGTTTCATGAATTTCAGACGAGGTTTGGATTTACTAGAATTTAAAAACCAAGTATCTCAATGTTTGCGGCCGAGTGACGGTGGCAGGGTGTTTGACATTTATTCCCATTTCTTGCATGGGACCTAAGCATGCAACCAAGGACACAGATTTGATTTCACAACAAATTTATATGCACTTGAGCACGTGCATGTAGTTCAAATTTGAATTATGCACACAAAATGCCTAAAAACCCCAGTTAGTCTATAAAAATGTCCAAACAAACCCCTCAAAATTCCAATATTAAACACAACACTCCTATTTTTCAATGTTGACACTAGAATGTTTTTGAAAGCAATAAGAGGCAACGGATATCGTTTCGCCCCCAAAGGTGGCGCGTTCCCTACCGAAACCATCATAGTTGCTGTGAGAATCTCTGGTTTGTGAGAAGCTTATACCCAAACCTTCCCCAAATAGGAGAAAAAATTTACGACGGCATTTTGATGGCGCTTCATGATAGCATGCCAAGTTTCATGAATTTCAGACGAGGTTTGGATTTACTAGAATTTAAAAACCAGGTATCTCAATGTTTGCGGCCGAGTGACGGTGGCAGGGTGTTTGACATTCATTCCCATTTCTTGCATGGGACCTAAGCATGCAACCAAGGACACATATTTGTTTTTTCAACCAATTTATATGCACTGGAGCATGTGCATGTAGTTCAAATTTGAATTATGCACATAAAATGCCTAAAAAACCCAGTTAATCTATAAAAATGTCCAAACGAACCCCTCAAAATTCCAAAATTAAACACAACACTCCTATTTTTCAATGTTGACACTAGAAAGTTTTTGAAAGCAATAAGAGGCAACGATATCGTTTCGTCCCCAAAGGTGGCACTTTCCCTACTGAAACCATCACAGTTGTTGTGAGAATCTCTGGTGTGTGAGAAGCTTATAACCAAACCTTCCCCACATAGGACAAAAAATTTACCACGGCATTTTGATGGCGCTCCATGATAGCATGCCAAGTTTCATGAATTTCAGACGAGGTTTGGATTTACTAGAACTCGAAAACCAGGTATCTCAATGTTTGCGGCCGAGTGACGGTGGCAGGGTGTTTGACATTCATTCCCATTTCTTGCATGGGACCTAAGCATGCAACCAAGGACACATATTTGTTTTTTCAACCAATTTATATGCACTGGAGCACGTGCATGTAGTTCAAATTTGAATTATGCAAATAAAATGCCTAAAAAACCAGTTAATCTATAAAAATGTCCAAACGAACCCCTCAAAATTCCAAAATTAAACACAACACTCCTATTTTCTATGTTGACACTAGAAAGTTTTTGAAAGAAATAAGAGGCAACAGATATCGTTTCGTCCCCAAAGGTGGCACGTTCCCTACTAAAACCATCATAGTTGTTGTGAGAATCTCTGGTTTGTGAGAAGCTTATACCCAAACCTTCCCCAAATAGGACAAAAAATTTACCACGGCATTTTGATGGCGCTCCATGACAGCATGCCAAGTTTCATGAATTTCAGACGAGGTTTGGATTTACTAGAATTTAAAAACCAAGTATCTCAATGTTTGCGGCCGAGTGACGGTGGCAGGGTGTTTGACATTTATTCCCATTTCTTGCATGGGACCTAAGCATGCAACCAAGGACAGAGATTTGATTTTTCAACCAATTTATATGCACTTGAGCACGTGCATGTAGTTCAAATTTGAATTATGCACATAAAATGCCTAAAAAACCCAGTTAATCTATAAAAATGTCCAAACAAACCCCTCAAAATTCCAAAATTAAACACAACACTCCTATTTTTCAATGTTGACACTAGAAAGTTTTTTAAAGCAATAAGAGGCAACGAATATCGTTTCGTCCCCAAAGGTGGCACGTTCCCTACTGAAACCATCATAGTTGTTGTGAGAATCTCTGGTTTGTGAGAAGCTTATACCCAAACCTTCCCCAAATAGGACAAAAAATTTACAACGGCATTTTGATGGCGCTCCATGATAGCATGCCAAGTTTCATGAATTTCAGACGAGGTTTGGATTTACTAGAATTTAAAAACCAGGTATCTCAATGTTTGCGGCCGAGTGACGGTGGCAGGGTGTTTGACATTTATTCCCATTTCTTGCATGGGACCTAAGCATGCAACCAAGGACACAGATTTGATTTTTCAACCAATTTATATGCACTGGAGCACGTGCATGTAGTTCAAATTTGAATTATGCACATAAAATGCCTAAAAAACCCAGTTAATCTATAAAAATGTCCAAACGAACCCCTCAAAATTCCAATATTAATCACAACACTCCTATTTTTCAATGTTGACACTAGAAAGTTTTTGAAAGTAATAAGAGGCAACGGATATCGTTTCGTCCTCAAAGGTGGCACGTTCCCTACCGAAACCATCATAGTTGCTGTGAGAATCTCTGGTTTGTGAGAAGCTTATACCCAAACCTTCCCCAAATAGGACAAAAAATTTACGACGGCATCTTGATGGCGCTCCATGATAGCATGCCAAGTTTCATGAATTTCAGACGAGGTTTGGATTTACTAGAATTTAAAAACCAGGTATCTCAATGTTTGTGGCCGAGTGACGGTGGCAGGGTGTTTGACATTTATTCCCATTTCTTGCATGGGACCTAAGCATGCAACCAAGGACACATATTTGATTTTTCAACCAATTTATATGCACTGGAGCACGTGCATGTAGTTCAAATTTGAATTATGCACATAAAATGCCTAAAAAACCCAGTTAATCTATAAAAATGTGCAAACGAACCCCGAAAAATTCCAAAATTAGACACAACACTCCTGTTGTTCTACGTTGACACTAGAAAGTTTTTGAAAGCAATAAGAGGCAACGGATATCGTGTCGTCCCTAAAGGTGTCTTATTCCCTACCGAAATCATCATGCTTGTTGTGAGAAGCTCTGTTTGTGAGAATTTTATACCCAAACCTGCCCCAAATGGGACAATTTTTTTACCACGGCATGTTGATGGCGCTCCATGATAGCATGCCAAGCTTCATGAATTTCAGACGAGTTTTGGATTTACTAGAACTCAAAAACCAGGTATCTCAATGTTTGCGGCCGAGTGACGGTGCCAGGGTGTTTGACATTCATTCCCATTTCTTGCATGGGACCTAAGCATGCAACCAAGGACACCGATTTTGTTTTTTCAACCAATTTATATGCACTGGAGCATGTGCATGTAGTTCAAATTTTAATTATGCAGATAAAATGCCTAAAAAACCCAGTAAATGTATAAAAATGTCCAAACGAACCCCTCAAAATTCCAAAATTAAACACAACACTCCTATTTTTCAATGTTGACACTAGAAAGTTTTTGAAAGCAATAAGAGGCAACAGATATCGTTTCGTCCCCAAAGGTGGCACGTTCCCTACTGAAACCATCATAGTTGTTGTGAGAATCTCTGGTTTGTGAGAAGCTTATACCCAAACCTTCCCCACATAGGACAAAAAATTTACCACGACATTTTGATGGCGCTCCATGATAGCATGCCAAGTTTCATGAATTTCAGACGAGGTTTGGATTTACTAGAATTTAAAAACCAGGTATCTCAATGTTTGCGGCCGAGTGACGGTGGCAGGGTGTTTGACATTTATTCCCATTTCTTGCATGGGACCTAAGCATGCAACCAAGGACACAGATTTGATTTTCAACCAATTTTTATGCACTGGAGCACGTGCATGTAGTTCAAATTTGAATTATGCACATAAAATGCCTAAAAAACCCAGTTAATCTATAAAAATGTCCAAACGAACCCCTCAAAATTCCAAAATTAAACACAACACTCCTATTTTTCAATGTTGACACTAGAAAGTTTTTAAAAGCAATAAGAGGCAACGGATATCGTTTCGTCCCCAAAGGTGGCACGTTCCCTACCGAAACCATCACACTTGTTGTAAGAAGCTTATACCCAAACCTGCCCCAAATGGGACAAAATTACCACGACACGTTGATGCCGCACCAGGATAGCATGCCAAGTTTCATGAATTTCAAACGAGTTTTTGATTTACTAGAATTTAAAACTAGGTATCTCAATGTTTGGGGCCGAGTGACGGTAGCAGGGTGTTTGACATTGATTCCTATTTCTTGCATGAGACCTAAGCATGCAACCAAGGACACAAATTTAATTTGTCAACCAATATATATGCAGTGGAGCATGTGCATGTAGTTCAAGTTTGAATTATGCACATAAAATGCCTAGAAAACCCAGTTAATGTATAAAAATGTCCAAACGAACCTTGAAAATTCCAAAATTAAACACAACACTCCTATTTTTCTAATTTTACACTAGAAAGTTTTTGAAAGCAATAAGAGGCAACATATATCGTTTCGTCCCCAAAGATCGCACGTTCCCTACCGAAACCATCACGCTTGTTGTGAGAAGCTTATACCCAAACTTTCCCCAAATGGGACAAAAAAATTAAGACGGCATGTTGATTCCGCTCCATGATAGCATGCCAAGTTTCATGAATTTCAGACGAGTGTTGGATTAACTAGAATTTAAAAAGCAGGTACTCCCTCCGTCCGGGAAAAGTTGTCCCCATGACATTTTTGCAGAAAACCCCTCCCCAAACTCCCAACACAACCCGCGCTCCTCGTCGTGTCCAATCAACGCTCCAACACGGACGCATGGACGCCGGAGCTCCCCTGCTCAGATTCGCCGCACTGCTTCCCTGCTCTCCCGTGCCGGAGCTCCCCTGCTCAGCATCGCCGCGCTGCTCTCCTGCGCGTCCTCCTCCGTCGCTCCCTCCTGCCTCACGCAGCTCCCCTGCCCCCTTGCCTGCCTCCCAAATCTTCCCTCTTTCACACCCAAAATCGTTTCTTCTTCCTCCCGCTGCGTCTCCTACTTGCTCGTGGCGACGACACGTCCTCCTCGTTGCCCCCAACGCCGGAGGAGACACGGGGCAAGCAGCAGTGCCTCGCACTGCGCCGGCGCGACCTTGGGTGCGCGTGGGCATACGCGCCGGTCGCCGCCTCGGCCGTGCGCCGGTCCGCGAAGGAGGAGGAAGGGGATTCCGTTCGCCGCCAAGGCGCCCTGGGCATGCTCCTCGAGTCTCTGCTCCTGGGGCCCCTCATCACCTCCCTCCTCAAGAAGGAGAACAACATGACGCATGTCCTCTCCTCCCTTGTCAGCCTTCATTTTGTTTGAGATTATTTTGTCCAGCAACTCCGTGGTTTGCTTCCGTTGCACTCAGCACGATTCTGGTCTTATTAATGTTGGGGGCGAGCACATGCTGCAGCCCACGGTGATCCAGTTCTTTCATTCAGTCAAGTTCTTTCATTCAGTCATGTTATTTCATTCAGTCAAATTCTACTAATCCCGCCGCAGGGTAAGACAGTGTGTGTCCCTTTGAAATTGTCACTTGAATTTTGTATAGTTCGGATAGATGTTCCAGTTCTTTCATTCAGTCAAGGTGTACTGAAACTTTCCGCAAAAAATAAAAATAAAATTCTGCTGAAACTGAGAAAAGGCACAGAAACATGAATGTGCTGCCATGTGCCTGAATGTGCTGATAATTCTTTCTCAAATTAGCCTGAATGTGCTGCGCTGACCTGTGATGATAGTGTATTCTTCCAAATTATGCATGAATCTGTAGCACACCATGACACTACTATTATTGGATCATCTCCATTTTTATTTTCTCCTTTAGATCATCTCCATTTTTATTTTCACTTTTCAGTTTTACATGTAGATTTTGACCCCAAAAAACACATGGTCTTTTTAACACTTTTCAGTTTGCATTATCCTGGATATAGAACATGGATCTCTGAATAATTTAAATATTCTGAATAATTCAATAATTGACAGAGGCATAACAATTGAAATGTAGCTTCAAATGTCAAAAATTAGTGTCCTGGATACAGAACATGGATCCGTTTTCAGTTTGCGTAACACTTTTCAGTTTGCATTATCCTTCTCTGAATAATTCAAATGTCCTGGATACAGAACATGGATAACACTGTATATTTAGTGTAGAATCTTTTTAGTAACTTTGAATTTTGGTCACTACTTCTGCTATTTAGTAACTTTTCTGAATTTTGGCCACTACTACAGTAAGTTCAAGTGAGTAACTATAGTAACTTCAAATGAGTAACTCCATTTTTTGAATTTTTTTACATAAAACTAACCCATGATATTTGTTCCTCTGTTTTGGTCATAATTATAATCTGATTGCTGAACCCTTAACCATTCTCATGATGTGAGCTTTTTCAGCTATCCAAAGTTTCAAGGGTTTTATAAGTATTGCTTGTCAAATTCTAGTTGATTTTCACATAATTTCTCTCAACTGGAGTTTTGTCTATACATCTAGAAATAAATCCAATTAATCCAAATTATTCCAAATTAATTCAAAGTATTCAGCGTCAAAACATGGCTAAATTCAGTGTCAAAACACTGTGCATTCAGTGTCAAAACATGCCTAAATTCAGTGCCTGTTTGACTTTACTGAAACTAAATTTAGTTAACTCCTTACAATAATTTGGAATTTGACCACAAGGAGTTGTCAGCAAGAATGATCCAATGAAACATTTTTTTAGATGACCCATAAGACAAACTGAAAATAGTTGTTGTTGTTGCTGAACTAATCTGACCACTATAACCTATTCATCATTCAACCATAGTTGTTGTTGCTGCTACAATTTCAGCAAGCAACATGCCTAAATCCAGTGCTTGTTTGACTTTACTGAATTACCAACACATGACACACAACACATTTATATTTTGTCAGGTCACACAACACATGCCTGAGGAGGAAGATTGAATTTTCTACAGAAGCATCATCAGGTACACTTCAACATGTGCTAGCAGCAACAAATGGTCAATATTCATTTTTATTTATGGTCAATATTTATAATCTATCAACAAATCGCAAGAATATTCAGTAATCTACTGCAGTTTGATCTACTGCAAATAATCTGTTGCAATTTGATCTATTACATAAACATGGTTGATCTTCATTTTGCATAAAACCGGTTGAGTATTACAGAGCAATTGACAGCAAATTGACCTGGTTGGAATTCATACAGCAACAGTAACAGTTAACTGAACTTCTTTTGTGTGCATTTATCACTCCAGAAAACTTTCAGTAACAAGTGAGCAGCATCTGCATTTTCTCAGTGAACTTTTGGGTGCATTTATCACTTGTTGGAGTATGCTACAACTTCCGCAAATCACAAACTCCTTTAGTTTACATCTCAATTTTAGCAAACACTACAGTTTCAGTAAAGGAGTCATAACTGAATTACAGGCACTATAGTTTCTCTACAGTATTGGAACACTGAACATTTTCAGTTAACTGTAGCAAGAAAAACTTCCAAAAACTAGCAGATCTCCAAGAATGCCAAGAGTATTACTCAATGAATTTGATGGCATCAATCTAAATTTTCACTATAATCTGTTCATCATTTAGCAGCAGTGTACAACCTTTGTCTTGGATTATTTCTCTAGCTTTGTAACCCCTGACTGAATTTTCTCCGCCTGTACTGAGAACAGCAAATTCAGACTCACAACAACAAATTGAATAGCACCAGTAGCAGAGGCGGGCGGGGCAGACTCACCAGCACAGGCGGGAGTGGCAGCAGAGGCGAGGCAGGGGAAAAGGCAAAAGCAGCATCAGAGGTCCACGGCGCCGGTGTCGTCCACCAGTTGCAGCATGAGAGGCAGGAGTGGCCGGAATTGTCCACGGCGCCGGCGGCCGAAGCGGACGAAATCATAGGCGCAGGTCCACGGCGCCGGCGGCCGAAGCGGACGAAATTGGAGGCGCAGGTGGGCGGCGAAGGTGGGCGACCGTGAGAGGCGAGCTTCAACGGGGCCGACGGCGTAGCTCGAGGCGGGCGCCGGCGCAGGTCGCCTTCACGGCGGGCGGTGCAGGTGGTAAGCCGCGGCACAGGTGCAAGCGGGCGGCGGTGCTGTTGTTGGTCACGCGCTGGGCCATGGTGCTGTTGTTGGTCGCGACGCAGGTCCAGGCGGGCGGCGGCGCAGGTGGGTAGCCGGCGATGGCTGGAAGGCGCGGGCGACGGGGGAGGAGGAAGGAAAGATATGGACTTCTTTGTGACGTGTTTAAAACTCTGTGGGTTAAAAAAACAAATACACTGCCCTATGGACAACTTTTTTCGGACGGAGGGAGTATCTCATTGTTTGCGGCCGAGTGATGGTAGCAGGGTGTTTGACATTCATTCCCATTTCTTGCATGGGACCTAAGCATGCAACCAAGGACAAAGATTTGATTTTTCAACTAATTTATATGTACTGGAGCATGTGCATGTAGTTCAAATTAGAACTATGCACATAAAATGCCTAGAAAACCAAGTTAATGTATAAAAATGTCCAAACGAACCCCAAAAATTCCAAAATTAAACACAACACTCCTGTTGTTCTGTGTTGACACTGGAAATTTTTTGAAAGCAATAAGAGGCAACGTATATCGTTTCGTCCCCAAAGGTGGCACGTTCCCTACCGAAACAATCACAGTTGTCGTGAAAAGCTCTGGTTTGTGAGAAGCTTATACCCAAACCTGCCACAAATGGGACAAATTTTTAACCACGACATGTTGATGGCTCTCCATGATAGCATGCCAAGTTTCATGAATTTCAGACGAGTTTTGGATTTACTAGAATTTAAAAACTAGGTATCTCAATGTTTGCGGCCGAGTGACTGCGGCAGGGTGTTTGACATTCATTCCATTTCTTGCATGTGACCTAAGCATGCAACCGAGGACACATAATTGATTTTTTAACCAATTTATATGCACTTGAGCATGTGCATGTAGTTCAAATTTTAACTATGCACATAAAATTCAAAACCCAGTTAATGTATAAACATGTCCAAACAAACCCAGAAAAATTCCAAAATTAAACACAACACTTCTGTTGTTCTATGTTGAATTTTTGAAAGCAATAAGAGGCAATGGATATCGTTTCGTCCCCAAAGGTGGCACGTTCCCTACCGAAACCATGACGCTTGTTGTGAGAAGCTTATGCCCAAACATACCCAAAATGGGACAAAAAATTTACCACGTCATGTTGATGCCGCTCCATGATAGCATGCCAAGTTTCATGAATTTCAGACAAGTTTTGGATTTACTATAATTTAAAACTAGGTATCTCAATGTTTGCGGCCGAGTGACGGTGGCAGGGTGTTTGACATTCATTCCCATTTCTTGCATGGGACCTAAGCATGCAAACAAGGACACAAATTTGATTTTCAACCAATTTATATGCACTAGAGCATGTGCATGTAGTTCAAATTTGAATTATGCACATAAAATGCCTAGAAAACCCAGTTAATGTATAAAAATGTCCAAACGAACCCCGAAAAATTCCAAACAACACTCCTATTTATCTATGTTGACACTAGAAAGTTTTTGAAAGCAATAAGAGGCAACAGATATCGTTTCGTCCCCAAAGGTGGCACGTTCCTTACCGAAACCATCACGCTTGTTGTGAGAAGCTTATACCCAAACCTTCCCCAAATGGGACAAAAAAATTACGATGGCATGTTGATGCCGCTCCATGATAGCATGCCAGGTTTAATGAATTTTAGACGAGTTTTGGATTTACTAGAATTTAAAAACTAGGGGGGGGGGGTGAATAGGCAATTTTAATTCTTCACTAAGGAATTTCAGGGTGAGGAAATTCCTAAGCGAAGAACTACTTGCAGCGGAATAAGTACTCAGATGCATACATGACAGAACATAAACATGGACAACATGATGAAATGAAAACAGACACAGAGTACAGGAAGCGTAAGCATAGGATAAAACAGGATGAAGACAAACAGACTGAAGAAATTGAGCTGAGGAAAATGAGAAAGTCTTATGTCAAAGTCTTCGAACAGATATGAACAAGCACACAACATAGTAATGAGGAAATGAAGAGTTGAGGAAATATAACTAGTAGGCTTGGTGAAGACAATGATTTGGTAGACCAGTTCCAACTGCTGTGAGAGTTGTACGTCTGGTTGGAGCGGCTAGGTATTTAAACCTGAGGACACACAGTCCCGGACACACAGTCCTCACCGTATTCTCCTTGAGCTAAGGTCACACAGACCTCGCCCAATCACTCGTGGTAAGTCTTCAGGTGACTTCCAAACCTTCACAAACTCGGTCACTCGGTGGTCCACAATTTTCTCTTGGATGCTCTAGACCATGACGCCTAACCATCTGGAAGATGCACAGTCTTCAAAGGTAACAAGCATCGAATCCACGCAGGATCAATCTCTTCAGTGATGCTCAATCACTTTGGGTTTGTAGGTGTTTGGGTTTGGGTTCCTTACTTGATGATTTTTGCTCAAAGTCCTCGGAGGATGGGATGCTCTCAAATGACAAGTGTCAGTTTCTCTCGGAGCAGCCAACCAGCTAGTGGTTGTAGGGGGCGGCTATTTATAGCCTAGGGAGCAGACCGACATGATAAGACATAAATGCCCTTCAATGATATGACCGTTAGGTGGGTAGATATTTGGGACAGCTGGCGCATAGCACAGCAACGGTCGGAAATTTGACTATCAAATTCCTCAGGCTATCATGTGCCTCACTTGTAGGCAATCCGCACTGGCGAATTCCTAACTCCTCAGTCAGAACAAATTCCTCAGAGACCAGAAGAACTTCATCTCTGTCACTGAAGAAATTTGACTGAACTGTATGAGATTTCCAATGGCTTCACTCGAAGGGATTGGTAGGTGTAGGATTTTGAGTAGAGCATCACTTGGAAATTTTTCCTTAGTATTTCCTCGACCCCCTTTAACAGTACAGTGTTCCTTATGACTCAAGAAAGAGAGAATGAAACTACAAAAACAAAAGTCTTCACATTTCATGTTCCTCGAATGAATACCAAGTCTTCAAGGTCACACCAATTTCTTCATTTTCAAATTCTTCAGAAAGTCTTCAGAAATCCAAAGTCTTCGGTCGAAGAACTTCATTTTTAGGGGTCGACTTTCTCTGTAAATATCAAACTACTCATAGACTCATAGACCTGTGTATACTCTCAAACGCATCAGTCCCTTAACCTATAAGTCTTCAATACACCAAAATCACTAAGGGGCACTAGATGCACTTACAATCTCCCCCTTTTTGGTGATTGATGACAATATAGGTTAAGTTTTCAACGGGGATAAACATATGAAGTGTAAATACTGAAATTGAGGAATTTGATTGCAAGATATAGAAGAACTCCCCTTGAAGATGTGCGTAGTGAGTAATTTGCTTTTGAAGCAATGCACACTTGAAGAGTAGAATCATGGAGATCTCGCCCTATATCTTGTAATTCATACACGCATTTGACATAAATATGAAGAATTTGAAATGCATGATGAAATATGGTGACTGATGTAATTCAGCATGCGTGCATTAACATATATGAGGAATAAGCATGTAGAAGAACACAACAAAAGTATCAGACCACCATCAGGTTTAAGTTTACAACTCGATCAAATAAAGTCTCAGAAGAACGAGAGTTGTAACTTAGAAAAGACGCCCATATATGTAGACCTGCTTGAAGACTAACTCAAATTTCTCCCCCTTTGTCATCGAATGACCAAAAGGACCGAAAAGTGAGGACTAACGCCCCTGAAGAATATCATATTGATGGAGGAGCGCCAGCGTTGTTGGGGTCGGTTGTTGTAGTAGGGCCTGCCGCAGTGTCGTCCAAGTCTTCATGCTCATCCGTGTCACGCGATGAAGAATATGAGTTGGCCACCAAGGAGGGAACTTTGACCTTCTTGTATTTCTTCGCTGGTGGCTGAGACCAGTCAAAGTCCTGCTTGAGACCCATTTTCTTCAGATCTTCTTCGCCATACAGATGTGACAGAACAGCCCAGGTGCGGCCAAAGACTTCATGGAGGTAGTAATGGATTTTCTTCACTGCATTGTGTGTAGCAGTCATGTTGTGAAGAATTGAACCAAACTGACGCTTAACCCATTTGTGGTTGCGATCGACCTTCTGGTGAAGACCGAGGAGAAGCTCATGATCAGTCATCACCCTTGGAGCTGTGGCTTGAGGATTTGGCTTTGAAGCATTAGCGGCAGAGTCATGAGTGGCAGAGTCATCATTGGTGGAGTAAGATGCAGCTTTGCAAAACTGACCAGCCAATGGACAAATGCCTTCATCAATTGTTGGAAATATGCCCTAGAGGCAATAATAAAATGGTCATTATTGTATTTCCTTGTTCATGATAATTGTCTATTGTTCATGCTATAATTGTATTAACTGGAAACCGTAATACATGTGTGAATACATAGACCACAACATGTCCCTAGTGAGCCTTTAGTTGACTAGCTCGTTGATCAATAGATGGTTATGGTTTCCTGACCATGGACATTAGATGTCATTGATAACGGGATCACATCATTAGGAGAATGATCTGATGGACAAGACCCAACCCTAAGCATAGCACAAGATCGTGTAGTTCATTTGCTAGAAGCTTTTCTAATGTCAAGTATCATTTCCTTAGACCATGAGATTGTGCAACTCCCGGATACCGTAGGAATGCTTTGGGTGTGCCAAACGTCACAACGTAACTGGGTGGCTATAAAGGTACACTACAGGTATCTCCGAAAGTGTCTGTTGGGTTGGCACGAATCGAGACTGGGATTTGTCACTCCGTATGACGGAGAGGTATCTCTGGGCCCACTCGGTAATGCATCATCATAATGAGCTCAATGTGACTAAGTAGTTAGTCGCGGGATCATGCATTACGAAACGAGTAAAGTGACTTGCCGGTAACGAGATTGAACTAGGTATTGGGATAACGACGATCGAACCTCGGGCAAGTAACGTACCGATTGACAAAGGGAATTGTATACGGGATTGATTGAATCCCCGACATCGTGGTTCATCCGATGAGATCATCGTGGAACATCTGGGAGCCAACATGGGTATCCAGATCCCGCTGTTGGTTATTGGCCAGAGAGCTGTCTCGGTCATGTCTGCATGATTCCCGAACCCGTAGGGTCTACACACTTAAGGTTCGGTGACGCTAGAGTTGTTATGGGAATTAGTGTGCAGTTACCGAATGTTGTTTGGAGTCCTGGATGAGATCCCGGAGGTCACGAGGAGTTCCGGAATGGTCCGGAGGTAAAGATTTGTATATGGGAAGTCCTATTTTGGCCACCGGAAAATGTTCGGGATTTTTCGGTATTGTACCGGGAAGGTTCTAGAAGGTTCCGGAGTGGGGCCCACCTGCATGGGGGGACCCACATGAACGTGGGTAGTGGGGGCAAGGCCCCACACCCCTGGTCAAGGCGCACCAAGATCCCCCCTTAGAAGGAATAAGATCATATCCCGAAGGGATAAGATCAAGATCCCTAAAAAAGGGGGATAACAATCGGTGGGGAAGGGAAATGATGGGATTTCTTTCCCCCACCTTTGCCAACGCCCCAATGGACTTGGAGGGCAAGAAACCAGCCCCCTCCACCCCTATATATAGTGGGGAGGCGCATGGGAGCCGCAGCCCTTCCGCTGGCGCAACCCTCTCCCTCCCAAACACCTCCTCCTCCTCCGTAGTGCTTGGCGAAGCCCTGCCGGAGAACTGCAAGCTCCACCACCACGCCGTCGTGCTGCCGGAGCTCTCCCTCAACTTCTCCTCTCCCCTTGCTGGATCAAGAAGGAGGAGACGTCCCCGGGCTGTACGTGTGTTGAACGCGGAGGCGCCGTTGTTCGGCGCTTAGATCGGAATCAACCGCGATCTGAATCGCTGCGAGTACGACTCCTTCATCCGCGTTCTTGTAATGCTTCCGCATCGCGATCTTCAAGGGTATGAAGATGCACTCCCCTCTCTCTCGTTGCTAGTCTCTCCATAGATTGATCTTGGTGATGCGTAGAAATTTTTTAATTTCTGCAACGATCCCCAACAGTGGCATCATGAGCTAGGTCTATGCGTAGATTCTATGCACGAGTAGAACACAAGTAGTTGTGGGCGTGATTTGTTCAATTTACTTACCGTTACTAGTCTTATCTTGATTCGGCGGCATCGTGGGATGAAGCGGCCCGGACCGACCTTACACGTACACTTACGTGAGACAGGTTCCACCGACTGACATGCACTTGTTGCATAAGGTGGCTAGCGGGTGCCAGTCTCTCCCACTTTAGTCGGATCGGATTCGATGAAAAGGGTCCTTATGAAGGGTAAATAGCAATTGGCATATCACCGTTGTGGCTTTTGCGTAGGTAAGAAACGTTCTTGCTAGAAACCCATAGCAGCCACGTAAAACATGCAACAACAATTAGAGGACGTCTAACTTGTTTTGCAGGGTATGCTATGTGATGTGATATGGCCAAAAGGATGTGATGAATTATATATATGTGATGTATGAGATTGATCATGTTCTTGTAATAGGAATCACGACTTGCATGTCGATGAGTATGACAACCGGCAGAAGCCATAGGAGTTGTCTTAATTTATTGTATGACCTGCGTGTCATTGAAAACGCCATGTAATTACTTTACTTTATTGCTAACCGTTAGCCATAGTAGTAGAAGTAATAGTTGGCGAGACAACTTCATGAAGACACGATGATGGAGATCATGATGATGGAGATCATGGTGTCATGCCGGTGACGAAGGTGATCATGTCGCGCCTCAAAGATGAAGATCAAAGGCGCGAGATGATATTGGCCATATCATGTCACTTATGATTTGCATGTGATGTTTGTCATGTTTACATCTTATTTGCTTAGAACGACGGTAGCATAAATAAGATGATCCCTCATAAAATTTCAAGAAAGTGTTCCCCCTAACTGTGCACCGTTGCGAAAGTTCGTTGTTTCGAAGCACCACGTGATGATCGGGTGTGATAGATTCTAACGTTCGCATACAACGGGTGTAAGCCAGATTTACACATGCAAAACACTTAGGTTGACTTGACGAGCCTAGCATGTACAGACATGGCCTCGGAACACAAGAGACCGAAAGGTCGAACATGAGTCGTATAGTGGATACGATCAACATGAAGATGTTCACCGATGATGACTAGTCCGTCTCACGTGATGATCGGACACGGCCTAGTTGACTCGGATCATGTATCACTTAGATGACTAGAGGGATGTCTATCTGAGTGGGAGTTCATTAAATAATTTGATTAGATGAACTTAATTATCATGAACATAGTCAAAAGGTCTTTGCAAATTATGTCGTAGCTCACGCTTTGGTTCTACTGTTTTAGATATGTTCCTAGAGAAAATTTAGTTGAGAGTTGACAGTAGCAATTATGCGGACTGGGTCCGTAAACTGAGGATTGTCCTCATTGCTGCGCAGAAAGATTATGTCCTTAATGCACCACTCAGTGTGCTGAACCTCGAGCGTCGGTTGTGGATGTTGCGAACATCTGACATACACGTTTTGATGACTACATGATAGTTCAGTGCGTAATGCTAAATGGTTTAGAATTGAGGCACCAAAGACGTTTTTGAAACATCGCAGAACATATGAGATGTTCCAAGGACTGAAATTGGGATTTCAGGCTAGTGCCCACGTCAAGAGGTATGAGACCTCTGACAAGTTTCTTAAGCCTGCAAACTAAGGAGAAAAGCTCAATCGTTGAGCATGTGCTCAGATTGTATGAGTACTACAATCGCTTGAATCGAGTGGGAGTTAATCTTCCAGATGAGATAGTGATGGTTCTCCAAAGTCACTGCCACCAAGCTACTAGAGCTTCGTGATGAACTATAACATATCAGGGATAGATATGATGATCCTTGAGCTATTCGCGACACCGCGAAAGTAGAAATCAAATAGGAGCATCAATTGTTGATGGTTAGTAAAACCACTAGTTTCAAGAAGGGCAAGGGCAAGAAAGGGATACTTCATGAAACGGCAAATCAGTTGCTGCTCTAGTGAAGAAACCCAAGGTTGAACCCAAACCCGAGACTAAGTGCTTCTGAAATAAGGGGAACGGTCACTGAAGCAGAACTACCCTAGATACTTGGTAGATGAGAAGGCTGGCAAGGCCGACAGAAGTATATTGGATATACATTATAATGTGTACTTTACTAGTACTCGTAGTAGCACCAGGGTATTAAAATACCGGTTCGGTTGCTAAGTGTTAGTAACTCGAAATAAAAAGCTACGGAATAAACGGAGACTAGCTGAAGGTGAGATGACGATATGTGTTGGAAGTGTTTCCAAGGTTGATGTGATCAAGCATCGCATGCTCCCTCTACCATCGAGATTGGTGTTAAACCTAAATAATTGTTATTTGGTGTTTGCGTTGAGCATAGACATGATTGGATTATGTTTATCGCAATACGGTTATTCATTTAAGGAGAATAATGGTTACTCTGTTTATTTGAATAATACCTTCAATGGTCTTGCACCTAAAATGAATGGTTTATTGAATCTCGATCGTAGTGATACACATGTTCATGCCAAAAGATATAAGATAGTAATGATAGTACCACATACTTGTGGCACTGCCATTTGAGTCATATTGGTATAAAACGCATGAAGAAGCTCCATGTTGATGGATCTTTGGACTCACTCATTTCTTTTTGAAAAGTTTGAGACATGCGAACCATGTCTATTGGTTTATACGCATGAAGAAACTCCATGCAGATGGATCGTTTGGACTCACTTGATTTTGAATCACTTGAGACATGCAAATCATACCACATGGGCAAGATGACTGAAAGGCCTCGTTTTCAGTAAGATGAAACAAGAGAGCAACTTGTCGGAAGTAATACAAGAATTTGATGTGTGCAATCCAATGAGTGATGAGGCACGCAGTGAATATCGTTATGCTCTTACTTCACAGATGATTTGAGTAGATTCTAAGTATATTTACTTGATGAAACACAAGTCTGAATTATTGAAAGGTTCAAGTAATTTCAGAGTGAAGTTGAAGATCGTCGTGACAAGAGATAAAATGTCTATGATATGATCATAGAGATGAATATCTGAGTTACGTGTTTGGTACACAATTAAGACATTGTGGAAATTGTTTCACAACTAATGCCGCCTGGAACACCATAGTGTGATGGTGTGTCCGAACATCATAGCTGCATCCTATTGCATGTGGTGCATACCATGATGTCTCTTATCGAATTACCACTATCGTTTATGGGTTAGGCATTAGAGACAACCGCATTCACTTTAAATAGGGCACCACGTAATTCCGTTGAGATGACACCGTATGAACTATGGTTTAGAGAAACCTAAGCTGTCATTTCTTAAAAGTTTGGGGCTGCGACGCTTATGTGAAAAAGGTTTAGCCTGATAAGCTCGAACCCAAAGCGGATAAATGCATCTTCATAGGACACCCAAAACAGTTGGGTATACCTCCTATTTCGGATCCGGAAGCAAAAGTGATTGTTTCTAGAAACGGGTCCTTTCTCGAGGAAAAGTTTCTCTCGAAAGAATTGGGTGGGAGGATGGTGGAGACTTGATGAGGTTATTGAACCGTCACTTCAACCAGTGTGTAGCAGGGCACAGGAAGTTGTTCCTGTAGCGCCTACACCAATTGAAGTGGAAGCTGATGATAGTGATCATGAAACTTCGGATCAAGTCACTACCAAACCTCGTAGGTCGACAAGGATGCGTACTATTTCAGAGTGGTACGTAATCCTGTCTTGGAGGTCATGTTGCTAGACAACAATGAACCTACGAGCTATGGAGAAGCGATGGTGGGCCCGGATTCCGACAAATGGCTCGAGGCCATAAAATCCGAGAGGATCCATGTGTGAAAACAAAGTATAGACTTTGGAAGAACTACTTGATGGTCGTAAGGCTATTAGGTACAGATGGATTTTAAAAGGAAGACGGACAATGATGGTAAGTATCACCATTAAGAAAGCTCGACTTGTCGTTAAGATGTTTTCCGACAAGTTCAAGGAGTTGACTACGGTGAGACTTTCTCACTCGTAGCGATGCTAAGAGTCTGTTGGAATTGTATTAGCAGTTACTGCATTATTTATGAAATCTTGCAGATAGGATGTCAAAACATTGTTTCCTCGACAATTTTCTTGAGGAAAGGTTGTATGTGATACAACCAGAAGGTTTTTGTCAATCCTAAAAGATGCTAACAAGTATGCAAAGCTCCAGCAATCCTTCTAAGGACTGGAGTAAGCATCTCGGAGTTGGAATATACGCTTTGATGAAATGATCAAAGATTTTGGGTTTATACAAAGTTTATGAGAAACTTGTATTTCCAAAGAAGTGAGTGGGAGCACTATAGAATTTCTGATGAGTATATGTTGTTGACATATTGTTGATCAGAAATGATGTAGAATTTCTGGAAAGCATATAGGGTTATTTGAAAAGTGTTTTTCAATGGAAAACCTGGATTAAGCTACTTGAACATTGAGCATCAAGATCTATAAGGATAGATCAAAAACGCTTAATAGTACTTTCAAATGAATACATACCGTGACAAGATTTTGAAGGAGTTCAAATAGATCAGCAAAGAAGGAGTTCTTGGCTGTGTTATAAGGTGTGAGCATTGAGTAAGACTCAAGATCTGACCACGGCAGAAGAGAGAGAAAGGACGAAGGTCGTCCCCTATGCTTTAGACGTAGGCTCTACAGTATGCTATGCTGTGTACCGCACCTGAAGTGTGCCTTGCCATGAGTCAATCAAGGGGTACAAGAGTGATCCAGGAATGGATCACATGACAGCGGTCAAACTTATCCTTAGTAACTAGTGGACTAAGGAATTTTCTCGATTATGGAGGTGGTAAAAGAGTTCGTCGTAAAGGGTTACGTCGATGCAAACTTTGACACTAATCCGGATGACTCTGAGTAGTAAACCGGATTCGTATAGTAGAGCAGTTATTTGGAATAGCTCCAAGTAGCGCATGGTAGCTGCATCTACAAGATGACATAGAGATTTGTAAAGCACACACGGATCTGAAAGGTTCAGACCCGTTGACTAATAACCTCTCTCACAAGCGAGATATGATCAAACCCCATCGGTGTTGGATTCATTACAATCACATAGTGATGTGAACTAGATTATTGACTCTAGTGCAAGTGGGAGACTGTTGGAAATATGCCCTAGAGGCAATAATAAAATGGTTATTATTGTATTTCCTTGTTCATGATAATTGTCTATTGTTCATGCTATAATTGTATTAACTGGAAACCGTAATACATGTGTGAATACATAGACCACAACATGTCCCTAGTGAGCCTCTAGTTGACTAGCTCGTTGATCAATAGATGGTTATGGTTTCCTGACCATGGACATTAGATGTCATTGATAACGGGATCACATCATTAGGAGAATGATGTGATGGACAAGACCCAATCCTAAGCATAGCACAAGATCGTGTAGTTCGTTTGCTAGAAGCTTTTCTAATGTCAAGTATCATTTCCTTAGACCATGAGATTGTGCAACTCCCGGATACCGTAGGAATGCTTTGGGTGTACCAAACGTCACAACGTAACTGGGTGGCTATAAAGGTGCACTACAGGTATCTCCGAAAGTGTCTGTTGGGTTGGCACGAATCGAGACTGGGATTTGTCACTCCGTATGACGGAGAGGTATCTCTGGGCCCACTCGGTAATGCATCATCATAATGAGCTCAATGTGACTAAGTAGTTAGTCGCGGGATCATGCATTACGAAACGAGTAAAGTGACTTGCCGGTAACGAGATTGAACGAGGTATTGGGATACCGACGGTCGAATCTCAGGCAAGTAACGTACCGATTGACAAAGGGAATTGTATACAGGATTGATTGAATCCCCGACATCGTGGTTCATCCGATGAGATCATCGTGGAACATGTGGGAGCCAACATGGGTATCCAGATCCCGCTGTTGGTTATTGGCCAGAGAGCTGTCTCGGTCATGTCTGCATGATTCCCGAACCCGTAGGGTCTACACACTTAAGGTTCGGTGACGCTAGAGTTGTTATGGGAATTAGTGTGCAGTTACCGAATGTTGTTCGGAGTCCCGGAGATCCCGGTCACGAGGAGTTCCGGAATGGTCCGGAGGTAAAGATTTATATATGGGAAGTCCTATTTTGGCCACCGGAAAATGTTCGGGATTTTTCGGTATTGTACCGGGAAGGTTCTAGAAGGTTCCGGAGTGGGGCTCACCTGCATGGGGGACCCACATGAATGTGGGTAGTGGAGGCAAGACCCCGCACCCCTGGTCAAGGCTCACCAAGATCCCCCCTTAGAAGGAATAAGATCATATCCCGAAGGGATAAGATCAAGATCCCTAAAAAAGGGGGATAACAATCGGTGGGGAAGGGAAATGATGGGATTTCTTTCCCCCACCTTTGCCAACGCCCCAATGGACTTGGAGGGCAAGAAACCAGCCCCCTCCACCCCTATATATAGTGGGGAGGCGCATGGGAGCCGCAGCCCTTCCGCTGGCGCAGCCCTCTCCCTCCCCAACACCTCCTCCTCCTCCGTAGTGCTTGGCGAAGCCCTGCCGGAGAACTGCAAGCTCCACCACCACGCCGTCGTGCTGCCGGAGCTCTCCCTCAATTTCTCCTCTCCCCTTGCTGGATCAAGAAGGAGGAGACGTCCCCGGGCTGTACGTGTGTTGAACGCGGAGGCGCCGTTGTTCGGCGCTTAGATCGGAATCAACCGCGATCTGAATCGCTGCGAGTACGACTCCTTCATCCGCGTTCTTGTAACGCTTCCGCATCGCGATCTTCAAGGGTATGAAGATGCACTCCCCTCTCTCTCATTGCTAGTCTCTCCATAGATTGATCTTGGTGATGCGTAGAAATTTTTTAATTTCTGCAATGATCCCCAACATCAATAACTGTTGTGGCCTTGCCCTTTTCATCTGTTGAGGAAAATGTCCGCTTGAGGACTTCTATGGGGGGCAAGTAGCTGAGATGATTTTGAAAAAAAGCTTTGTAGTTGAGTGAAGACCTTGTTCTGAGGAATCTCATAATCCAAGGAGCATAAGGCTTCAACTCAAACAGAGAGAGTGCAACATTTGCCAGAGTCCTCATGAAGAAATCATGATAGTTGACAGGAATGCCATGCATGATATTGAATAGCAGATTCTTCATGATGCCAACGACTTCTTCATCATTCGAGTCATGGCCTTTGATTGGACTCATAGTCTTTGTGAGAATGTGATAGACAGTTCTAGGCATATACAACAATTCCTTCACGAGGAATTTGGTCCTTGGGGCTTGACCGGGCTTTAGCGGCTTCATCATCACTTGCATGTAGTGAGCGGTAAGTTCAGGTTCATGGTACAGGAAACGAGCACCTTCAAGGGGAGGACTGACAAGCAGGGCATGAAGCAATTCAGAGGCCGGTGCTTTGAAGTGGGTATTCTCTGTCATCCAGTCCAATACCCAAGAGTTCACATCATTAGCATCTCCTGTGATGTGCAGTGTTGCATAGAACTGAAGAATTAGCTCTTCATTCCAATCAACAATGTCAGTGCAAAAATTGAGCAGTCCTGCATCATGAAGCACATTGAGGACTGGGGTGAAGCAAGGCAGTGATTCCATGTCCACGTGAGGAATATGCTCATGGTCGAAGACTTTATCTTTGTTGAAAAGCAGTGAAGAATAGAAGTTGGCTTGGCTGGCAGTCCAGAAACGCTTCCTTCTAAGACGAGCAGAGTCATATGGGTTGTACTCGGTGAAGAACACATGCTTGCCGAAGAAGTCATCAGCCTTGAATTTTTGCTTCTTTGAGAAGGGATCCTTTGGCTTGGGCTGAGGTGTATCAGTCAATTGCATCACAACCTCAGGAATCACAATTTCATGATCCACAGGCTGAGCAATTTCAGTTTCTTCTTCAGTGGCAGCCTGGGTCTTCAATCCTTCAGCAGCAATTTCATCAGCACTAGTGGCTGGAATCTCTTCATGGACAGACGGTGTGGGGTGAGGTTCTTCAGATCCCATTTGAACTTCAGTTCGCACTAGGGACTGAGGAATTTGTTGCAGAGGAGTGAACAAAGGAGAATTGGGGTGCTGACTATCCGAAAAGTCATCCTTCATCACAGGCATTGTGCACCAAATGTCCACATCCTCATTTTCTTCACTCATTTCTTGAACGCCGGCCTCTTCAGCTGTGAACTGAGGCATGGGCGATGAGACGACTGGAGTTGAAGGGATTGTATCCACTTCAATTTATTCATCCAACTGCTCTGAAGAAGCAGCAGAAGGAATATCATTATCAGATCCGCTTGGGATTACATATTATTCATCAAAAGGAACAAGTTCCTTTGATGGCATGCTTGAGACTGGAACAACATCAATTGGGTTCTCAAAAGAGCTGGTCAATTTCTTCATCTTCTTCGGAGCTGAAGAATCTGAAGACGTTGATGCTTTCCTTTTCTTCACAGCTGCACGCTCCGCAGCCTTGGTCTTCTTCACATCTGATGCAGAAGGAAGAATTGGACTTGGTGTAGGTGCCAGAGGAGCAGAGGAAATTGGCTCATTTACATCAGGCACAACTGATGCAGTTGCCCTGGCATTTTCAGTTTCTTCAGGCACAACCGTTGAAGCTTCAGCTGTCGTGATAGTTTCTTCAGGCGCAACACTAGTGGTTGCGCTGGCAGAGTCATCAGAGGCTGGAATGCAGTCATCAGACCTGACACTAGCAGGTTCATCAGCAGCCTGATTTTCATCAGCGGTGCTGGCATGTTCTTCTGTAGGCTGAGCAGATGCCTCAGCCTGAGGAATTTCTTGTTGCGTTGGGGCTGCAACATTGGCAGTGAACTTCTCAGTTATCTTCACAAATCTGACTTTGGCTCCAAGCCAGTCAGCATAGTAGCGATCAAATTCATCACTTAGTTGCTTGATCTCTGATTGCAGAGCTACAAGTTCTTCAGGTGAAAGCTTCAAGACATTTTGCTTCAGAAAGCACTCTTTCTTATTTTGCGCTTTCTTCACCTTCCTCCCTGTCCATATTTCCATTTTTCTTCATCAATGAATGCAGTCAATACATGACTTTGACCAGGAGTGAGGTTCATCTCAGGCAGAGGTGTGTTGGGATCCTTGTGCCATAAGTCAATGAAGTCTAGGATCAACTTTGGATCCAGCATCAATGGCACATTACTGCCTTTGGCTCTAGCAGCCCTGTGCTGCCTGTCTTTGATGATTTCAGCGAGTTCTTCATCATCAGCTTCGTCGTCTTCGGACGGTACTTGAAAGGCGACCTGCTTCTTGTGAGGACTTGGTCGAGAACCTCGTCCAGCAGTGGCCTTTGTCTTCAGCAGTGTGGGGACTGTTGAGGAATTTGGAGGAGTCGAAGAACTAGCAGAGGCTCCTGAGGCAATAGAGATGCCTGTTATCCTTTGGCACGAGGCAAGATGCACAGGTGCTGAGGATCTTGACGGAGGAACTGAGGACTTTGGAGGAGCTGGAGCAGCTTGAGGAATTTTTCGTGAGGGCTTTGAAGAAGTTTGTCGTGAGGGCATTGCTGAGGAGCTTGGCCGTGAGGGCATAGAGGTTGAAGCACTGGGCTTGTGAGCAGGCTTCTTTGGCATGGCCTTCTTAGGCTTTCTTGAAGAGGCCTCAACAGTGGTAGCAGCAGCAGCAGAGTCTTCATTGAATTTCCTCACTGCTTCTTTTGCCTGTTTGGCCAGTTTAGCTTGACGCTTGGCCCATTCATCAGGATAGTCCTTACCATGCTTGAGGCTGGTAGGATCAGCTTCTTGGCCTGGTGCCAATGGAGGTCTTGGGCATGGAGGGTGAAGAGCGAATTTCTTCATGTACTTAGGAGTGACATATTTGTACTCCCTCCATTCCCGTGCCCATCTCCTCTCTATCCTTTGTATGCGCACCTTGCGCTAATTTTTGTCCTCCTTTCCATGTGTGGCCTCATCAGGAGTGCAATAATCCTTGTAAATGTCATCAGGGATTTCAAAAGCTGTGTTGACTTCCAATTTCTTTCCTCCCTTCTAAGGTCTCTTGTCATCAGCCATTTTCTTTAGCTGAGGATTTTGGACAATAGAGTTCTCTGAGGAGGTGTGCAACTTTTCTTCGAGGAATGCTGCAAATGAGTTAAGTTGATGAGAACCTAGAGATTCAGCAGCGAACATGTGTACCTGTGAACAGAGTATAGTTGCGAGGAATTTGGAGAGGTCATATGCGTTCTCAGAAGTTTTTTTCAAAAAGAACAAGTTTGAGGAATTTGACCAGATGAGCCTTGAGGAGTTTCACTAAGCGTTCTTTGTCTTAGGTTCCAGAGTTGTACAGATTAAAAATCCACACAATTGAGGAATCTTGAAGAAAAATGATGCTTAGGGAAACAGATCAAGAACAGATGATATATGAGGTGTTTTGTGTGTGAAGATTTGAAGAATAAAACACCTTTTGAAGATTTTGTAGAAAACATCAGAATCAACAAGGGCAGTAAAAGTAAATTTTAATTACCCTTGACGAAGAATACGACGAACTGGGAAGTGTAGATTTGAAGCTCGTCGCTTCAGATCTTCCACACCCTAACTTGGCTGAGGAAGACAGCTACGATGGCGGCGGAGTGAAGAAATCCGCGGCCGGCGCGAGTACGACGGCGACGAGGTCGAGGCAGTGAAGCTCTTCCTCACCGGCGACGATGGAAGTAGCGGCAGCGCTAGGGTTTGAGAGCTCGAATGAGAGAGTGAGGTCGAGCGGAGTAAAAACGAAGTGAGGAAGGGGAGGGGTATTTATAGTCGAAGTGAAAAACTGCTCGCCCGAGGAAATTGGACGAATGTGCCCCTGACCCTTCTCATTCGCGTGACATGTGTCACCCACGTACTGAGAGGTGGCGATCGTGCGAGATCGTGGGTGAATAGATAAGTATTATCATGGAATGTGGAACGGTTTGAGCGGCAAACGCCGAAAATTCATATAGGATAAGTTTTAAAGTTTCGTTCGCAAAGTCTTCAGCTAACAAGGACACAATGAAGATTTTGAACGAGTTTCAAATAGAACGCACATGAATAATTTGTGAATAGACTGGGTTGAGTTTAGCATAGAGGGGGTAGGGTCCGATCACATTCACTTAGCAGAAAAAGCAACTTGAAGAAATAGCAATAAGTGAATGTTGTAAAGGACATAAACTCATATATATATACATATATATATAGGACGGCTGTTTGGGACACCTAGGTGCCCAGGCTCCTTACTTCTCTATCTTCGGATTACTTTAAGATGTGTGCCATTGTGTTGGGTATAGACACTAACGGGTATACCCGTTTGCAGTATTAAAGGCGGAGAGTTATTGCAATTTACTAATTAATTTCAATTAAATGCATGTTAATTAGCGGCCACTTACTCTAATTTGGACGGAGGTATTAATTAGCATGCACACACCAAATACTTGCTTAGAAAACAAGAAACTGCCTAATTTATTCATGAATGTACGTGTGAAACAAGAAAAAATTTCTGTAGTAATTAATGCATAGAAGGAAATTATTAAAAATTGCCTAATGTTTTTTGTGCATAATAGTAGTATTACTAACATGCCTTTTAAACAGATTTAGGTGTGCGTATAGTGGATATTGTGATTTTCTGCCTCCGCTATGGTATAAGAAAAAACTTGTTTCTCCTTGTACTCTACCTAGTTGTTTTTAGGGTATATACCCAGAAATTATGTGAGGATAATATGTATTTTTTGGTATCATTCATCAGTATCATCACATTTGATACATGTCTATCGTGGTATGTTGTATAGGTATTCATTTATATGAACATAGCATATCATTTGTCGAGGTATTTAGTTTACGTATTTGTATCCACTTATAAAATGGTAATGACATTTACGAGTATGTACCAATAAATTTCACGTCGAGGTATTCACACAAAAATGTTGAGATGCACTGTTATTTTAAAAAAACTTAAGTATCCACTTACAAATATATCGAACTACGTATGTAGGTTTCTAATACATAGAATAAATTATAGGGTATATACGTGCATGCAAATTATTTGGAATAAATTATAGGGTATATATATCTGCATGTATCTAATACCTAGAATAAATCATAGGATATATACGTGCATGCAAATTATTTGGAATAAATTGTAGGGTATATAAAAATACCTTCAATGAATCGTAGGGTATGTACATTTGTAGGTATATGTTCCAATATGTAGAATAAATCATGCAGGAATCATCTACAATTAATGATCGTGGAGGATACAAGTGCATGCACATAGAAAAGGAAAGCAAATTATTTGGAAGGGTAGTAGTGATTATTTCTAAGCAGGAAATGCATTAGCGGGTTGGACCCGAACAAGGTGCCCAGGCACCTAGGTGCCCCAAACATTTTACCTATATATATATATATATATATATATATAGTCAATGAAGAACAACAACGGACAGAGTGAAGACAATGCAAAGTTGAAGAAATTGAACAACTGAGGAATTTCAAAAATGAAGAAAAACTCAAATTGAAGATTCTCAACTTTTGGTGGTGGCGTGACCCACCGTATAAGAATGATGATTTCAGACACCGCGTACAATTGTCATAGGGTTCTGAGAATCAAATTCTTCGTTAATTTCTTCACACTTAGAGTGTTAATCTTCATTGATTGAAGAAAAACGTTTCTTCATGTGTTGCACATCTAAGTCATCAATTTTGCATAAGTGTTAGGATGTGTGTCCTTTTCAAAGGACATTCGAAGATTCTAAGATATTTAGCTCACACCGCAACTTGCTAAATCTCTTCTCATCCAAGGGCTTTGTGAAGATATCGGCTAGATGTTCTTCAGTCTTCACATGCTCAATAGAAATGTCGCCCTTTAACACATGATCACAAAGAAAATGATGACGAATCTGAATGTGCTTTGTCTTCGAGTGCTGAACTGGGTTATGAGCAATCTTGATGGCACTCTCATTGTCATAGTAGAGAGGCACATTCTTCATGTTGACGCCGTAGTCCTTGAGAGTTTGCTTTATCCATAGCAATTGAGCACAGCAAGAACCAGCAGCAATGTACTCAGCTTCAGCAGTAGACAGTGATACACAGTTCTGTTTCTTCGAGGACCAACAGACCAAGGATCGTCCGAGGAAATGGCATGTGCCTGATGTTGACTTGCGGTCCACACGATCACCAGCATAGTCAGAGTCTGAATATCCAATGAGATCAAAAGCCGATCCCTTGGAGTACCATAATCCAAGTGTTGGTGTGTGAGCTAGATATCGAAGAATATGCTTCACAGCCTTATGGTGTGATTCCTTCGGTGTAGCTTGAAATCGGGCACACATGCAAACACTAAGCATAATATCTGGCCTAGATGCACATAAATACAATAAATAACCAATCATGGAGCGGTATACCTTTTGATCGAAGTCAATACCATTTTCATCAGTGCATAGATGGCCATTTGTGGGCATAGAAATTTTGACCCCTTTGCAAACTTGTATGCCGAATTTCCTCAATACATCCTTGAGGTATTTCTCCTGAGATATGAATATGCCATTGCGCTGTTGACGAATTTGAAGACCTAAGAAGAATTTCAATTCTTCCATCATAGACATTTCATATTCCTCCCTCATCATATAACCAAATTCGTCAGTGTAACATTGGTCAGTACAACCAAAAATGATGTCATCAACATATATTTGGCACACAAACAATTCACCATCATAAGTTTTAGTGAAAAGAGTAGGGTCAAGTGAATTGGGTTGCCTTTCTTCATGAGGAATTCCTTCAAAGTATCATACCACGCCCGAGGGGCCTGCTTGAGGCCATAGAGGGCCTTATTGAGTCTGAAGACATTGTCGGGATGCTTTGGATCTTCAAAACCTGGGGGTTGAGCAACATATACTTCTTCCTCAAGCTTACCATTGAGGAATGCACTTTTCACATCCATTTGATATAAAGTGATATCATGATGGTTAGCATAAGCAAGTAATATGCGAATAGCCTCAAGTCTAGCAACATGTGCAAAAGTTTCATCAAAATCAATTCCTTCAGCCTGTGTGTAGCCTTGAGCTACAAGCCGTGCCTTATTCCTCACCACAAGGCCATTTTCATCTTGCTTGTTGCGATAGATCCACTTTGTGCGAATGATATTGTGCTTGCGAGGATCTGGACGTTTGACCAGTTCCCAGACGTTGTTGAGCTCGAATTGATGCGATTCCTCTTGCATAGCTTGAATCCACTCAGGCTCCAGAAGTGCTTCATTTACCTTAGTGGGCTCTGTGATAGAGACAAAAGCAAAGTGCCCACAAAAGTTAGACAAATGTGAAGCTTTTGAGCATGTGAGAGGACCTGGTGCGTTGATGTCGCCGATGATTTTCTCAATCTGCACTTCATTTGCAATGCGAGGATGAGCTGGTTGTCGTTGAGGAATTTGATCAACATTTTCTTCAGCACCATTTTCCTCAGGTGCATCAGCATGATGTTCTTCACGTTCTGGAATGACTTCTTCAGCAGATTCTTCGGTAGGGATGACATCCTTAGTAGCCTTGAACCTGATGGATTCCTCAGGTGACTTTTCATCTAGCACAGGAGGTAGGTGCTCTCTTTGCGAGTCATTAGATTCATCAAACCGCACATCTACAGTTTCAACAACTTTGTGGTGAACGTTGTTGAAGACTCTGTAGGTGTGCGAGTCCTTTCCGTAACCAAGCATAAAACCTTCATGTGCTTTCGGTGCAAATTTAGAATTGTGATGAGGATCTCTAATCCAACATTTAGCACCGAAGACTTTGAAATAACTCACATTGGGTTTCTTGTCAGTGAGGAGTTCGTATGCGGTCTTCTTGAAGAATTTGTGAAGATATACCCTATTGATGATGTGGCACGCAGTATCAATTGCCTCAATCCAGAAACGATGAGGTGTCTTGTACTCATCAAGCATAGTGCGATCCATCTCAACAAGAGTCCTGTTCTTGCGCTCCACGACGCCATTCTGCTAAGGAGTATAAGGAGCAGATAACTCATGAGTAATACCAAGTTCATCAAGATAGTCATCAAGACCAGAATTCTTGAACTCAGTTCCATTGTCACTTCTGATGTGCTTTATCTTCACACCAAAGTTGGTTGAAGCCCTCGAGGAAAATCGTTTGAAGACTTCCTGCACTTCAAGTTTGTAAGTGACAATATGCACCCATGTGTAACGAGAGTAATCATCAACAATAACAAAGCCATATAGAGATGCTTCATTTGTAAATGCAGAATAGTGATTAGGACCAAAGAGATCCATGTGAAGCAATTCAAATGGTCGAGTGGTAGTCATGATAGTCTTCACTGGATGCTTGGCCTGGGTCATCTTTCTAGCTTCACAGGCTCCGCACAAGTGATCCTTGAGGAATTTGACATTCTCAATGCCAATGACATGCTTCTTCTTCGCGAGCGTGTGCAAATTCCTCATGCCAGCATGACCAAGTCGTCGATGCCATAGCCAGCCTTCTGAAGCTTTTGCAAGTAGACATATAGCTGGTTGTGGTCCTGTGGAGAAATCAACAATATACAGATCTCCTCTCCTAAAGCCTTCGAAGACTTTGGAATTGTCAGCTTCCATGATCACAACACAATGATACTTGCCAAAGATAACAACCATATCAAGATCACAAAGCATTGAGACAGACATGAGATTGTATCCTAAGGACTCGACAAGCATGACTTTGTCCATGTGTCGATCCTTTGAGATCGCGACCTTACCTAGACCCAATACCTTGATTTTTCCTTTGTCAGTGAAGATGATATGCTTCAGATGCGATGGAGATAAGGGAACATCCATCAATAGATTCTTGTCACCAGTCATGTGATTTGTACATCCACTATCAAGGACCCACTCATTGGCTTTGGGTTGATCATCCTGCAGATGAATTAGTGCAGCTTACGAACTCATATACTTCATCAGTGAAGAATATGACATCAATTTCATCAAGCAATAAAACAAATAAACCATTATGAGGACGTGAGAAACGAGGATTCATTTCTTCATGATTAGCCTGCGTCCTATCAGGCATTTTTCAGGTCTCCAGCAAATTCTTCAAACGTTTAAGCATGTCTGGAGACCTGACCCTGCATGAGAGATTAGTTTCTTTTCTTCACCACCCACATCTGAAGGGGTGGCAAAGAGTTCATCATTCTGCGAGCTCCATAAGAGAAAGGTGGCATAGAAGCCAGTCCACTTCGTTTCACAAAAGAGGAGTTAGGGTAAGCATATGAATAAGCAGAGAAATTCTTCAAGGACTTATGAACATAATGGTTAGAAGAATAATGCTCATATTCATAGCCCTTAAATCTTCCCTGCGAAACAGAAGTGTCAGCACGATGATGTTCCTATGAGGACTTTGATCCTTTTGAGGAATTTGATCCACGTGAGGAATTTGGTCCGTATGAGGACTTGGATCCATATGAAGAGTTTGGTCCATATGAAGAATTTGATCTGGGGTTCCTATTCTTCACAGATGGTGTCATGATGACATTCACCCGAAGACTTTCAAGGCACCTTTTGGGAACCCAGATTTTCTTCATAGGGGAACCGTTCCTGCAGTTAGTACCAACATATCTAGCAAATACTTCACCATTCTGATTTTTGAGCAGTTTATAGTTGGAGTCAAATGACTAATCAGCAGAATGAGGAGATTCACATGTAAAGCCAGATAAAGTAGATGGATCTACTGGAGGTCCCTTGCAGCAACCCATGAGGTTTTGGGATACTGCTCAGGCTTCGAGTATGTCCCATCAGCATTGAGTTTCCTCTCAAAGGCAATACCCTCTTTCCTAGGGTTCATGTTGAGGATCTGCTTTTTAAGCACATCACAAAGAGCCTGATACCCTTTGAGGCTTTTATACATGCCTGTCATGTACAATTCCTTCAGCCCCGCATCATTAGTGATACTAGCAATGTCCTCAGATGAGGAATTAGTTATAGCAAAGACAGGTGAAGAATTTGTAACATTAGAAGCATTTGAACATTCAGGTGAGGAATTAGCAGATTCACGTTCAATGCACTTCAAACATGGAGGAACACATTCTTCCTGAGCAGCGCTGATTTGTTGAGCAAGTAATGAATCGAGCTCCTTCTGAAGATCTTCATAACTCACCCTTAGCTTTTCAAGATCTTGCTTTCTTTGAAGAAATTCATAAGAAAGCTTCTCATGATCAAATAAGAGAGTGTTATGATGACTTTGAAGGTTTTCAAACTTAGACTGAAGTCTCTGAAGACTTTCAGTCAAGGTTTTAGTGCGATCTATTTCTTCACCCAACATGTCATCACTTTTGTCTAGCATGTTTTGAACCTTTTCAAAAGCCTTTTGTTGTTTCACAGCAATCTTAGCAAGTTTAGAGTAGCTTGGCTTGAGGTTTTCATCAGATTCATTCTCACTTGATTCAGAGGAGGGATATTTGAGTACCTTGGCACCCTTTGCCATGAAGCAATAGGTGGGAGCGTAGTCATCATCGTCGTCATCAGCCTTGTTGTCTTCAGTGTTAAAGATGGACTTGCCGACGAACGCAGCAGCGAGGGCTAGGCTCGCCACACCAGATTCTGACTCCTCAGAGGCCTCCTCTTCCTCATGTTCCTCAGATTTAGCTTTAGAGTCCATTTCCTTGCCAATGAATGCCCGAGCCTTCTTAGAGCTGCTCTTCTTGTGAGATGAAGACTTCGAGGATTTTGATGATGAAGACTTTGAAGATTTCTTCTTCTTGTTTGAGTCATCAGAACTGTAATCCTTGTATTTCTTCTTCTTTGATTCCTTTTCCCACTGAGGACAATCTTGAATGTAGTGACCGGGTTTCTTGCATTTGTGGCATAGCCTCTTCTTGTATTCACTGGATGAGAAATCATTACTCCTTGAGGATTTGCAAAACGACCACGTCTTGAGAACTTCTGAAATTTCTTCACGAGCAATGCTAGCTCCTGGCTTAGTTCTTCAGGATCACCAAGGCTACTACCAGAATCTTCACTTTCAGATTCAGGGACTGCCTTGGCCTTCAGGGCACATGATCTGCCATAGCTCGAACCTTAGAGATCTCTTTTCTTAGCAAGCTGGAACTCATGAGTGTTTAGCCTCTCGAGGATATCAGTGGGATCAAGTGACTTGTAATCTCCACGTTCTTGTATCATCAGTGCCAGAGTGTCAAATGAGGAATCAAGCAATCTCAGCAATTTCTTCACCACCTCATGGTCGGTGATGTCTGTGGCACCAAGTGCTTGAAGCTCATTTGAGATGTTAGTGAGGCAATCGAAGGTTTGCTGAACATTTTCATTGTCGAGTCTTTTGAAGCGGTTGAAGAGATTGCGAAGAACGTCAACACGAGAGTCACGCTGTGTTGAGACTCCTTAATTTACTTTGGACAACCTATCCCAGATGAGCTTAGCAGTTTCCAAAGCACTCACTCTGCCATACTGCCCTTTACTCAGATGGCCAGATATGATGTTCTTCGCTTGAGAGTCGAGTTGCTTGAATCTCTTCACATCAGCAATGTTGATGGTAGGAGTGACAGTGGGAACACCATTTTCTACAACATACCAGAGATCGTTATCAATTGCCTCAAGATGCATTCGCATCTTATTCTTCCAGTAGGGGTAGTCCATTCCATCAAAGGTAGGACACCCAGCAGAGACCTTGATCATACCTGCGGTCGACATAACTAAAAATCCAGGCGGTTAAACCAAAATCACACAGAACAAGGGAGTACCTTGCTCTGATACCAATTGAAAGTGCGTTAAGTCGACTAGAGGGGGGGTGAATAGGCGATTTTTATGAATTCTTCACTAAGGAATTTCAGGGTGAGGAAATTCCTAAGCGAAGAACTACTTGCAGCGGAATAAGTACTCAGATGCATACATGACAGAACATAAACATGGACATCATGATGAAATGAAAACAGACACAGAGTATAGGAAGCGTAAGCACAAGATAAAACAGGATGAAGACAAACAGACTGAAGAAATTGAGAAAGTCTTCAGTCAAAGTCTTCGAACAGACATGAACAAGCACACAACACAGTAATGAGGAAATGGAAGAGTTGAGGAAATAGAACTAGTAGGATTGGTGAAGACAATGATTTGGTAGACCAGTTCCAACTGTTGTGACAGTTGTACGTCTAGTTGGAGCGGCTAGGTATTTAAACCTGAGGACACACAGTCCTCACCGTATTCTCCATGAGCTAAGGTCACACAGACCTCGCCCAATCACTCATGGTAAGTCTTCAGGTGACTTCCAAACCTTCACAAACTCGGTCACTCGGCGATCCACAATTTTCCCTTGGATGCTCTAGACCATGACACCTAACCGTCTGAAAGATGCACAGTCTTCAAAGGTAACAATCGTCGGATCCACGCAGGATCAATCTCTTCAGTGATGCTCAATCATTTTGGGTTTGTAGGTGTTTGGGTTTGGGTTTCCTCACTTGATGATTTTCGCTCAAAGTCCTCGGAGGATGGGATGCTCTCAAATGACAAGTGTTAGTTTCTCTCGGAGCAGCCAACCAGCTAGTGGTTGTAGGGGGCGGCTGTTTATAGCCTAGGGAGCAGCCCGACATGATAAGACAAAAATGCCCTTCAGTGATATGACCGTTAGGTGGGTAGATATTTTGGGATAGCTGGCGCATAGCACAACAACGGTCGGAAATTTGACTATCAAATTCCTCAGGGCTATCATGTTCCTCACTTGTAGGCAGTCCGCACTGGCGAATTCCTAACTCCTCAGTCAGAACAAATTCCTCAGAGACCAGAAGAACTTCGTCTCTATCACTGAAGAAATTTGACTGAACTGTATGAGATTTCCAATGGCTTCACTCGAAGGGATTGGTAGGTGTAGGATTTTGAGTTGAGCATCACTTGGAAATTTTTCCTTAGTATTTCCTCTACCCCCTTTAACAGTACGGTGTTCCTTATGACTCAAGAAAGAGAAAATGAAACTACGAAAACAAAAGTCTTCACGCTTCATGTTCCTCGAATGAGTACCAAGTCTTCAAGGTCACACCAATTTCTTCACTTTCAAAGTCTTCAGAAAGTCTTCAGAAATCCAAAGTCTTCAGTCGAAGAACTTCAGTTTTAGGGGTCGACTTTCTCTGTAAATATCAAACTCCTCATAGACTTATAGACCTGTGTACACTCACAAACGCATCAGTCCCTTAACCTATAAGTCTTCAATACACCAAAATCACTAAGGGGCACTAGATGCACTTATAAGGACACATATTTGATTTTTCAACCAATTTATATGCACTGGAGCACGTGCATGTAGTTCAAATTTGAATATGCACATAAAATGCCTAGAAAACCCAGTTAATGTAAAAATTTCCAAACGAACCCCGAAAAATTCCAAGATTAACCACAACACTCCTGTTCTTCTATGTTCACAGTAGAAATTTTTTGAAAGCAATAAGAGGCAACAGATATCGTTTCGTCCCCAAAGGTGGCACGTTCCCTACCGAAACCATCACAGTTGTTGTGAGAAGCTCTGGTTTGTGAGAATCTTATACCCAAACCTGCCCCAAATGGGACAAAAAATTACGACGGCATGTTGATGCCACTCCAAGATAGCATGCCAAGTTTCATGAATTTCAGATGAGTTTTCGATTTACTAGAATTTAAAAACCATGTATCTCAATGTTTGCGGCCGAGTGACGGTGGCAGGGTGTTTGACATTCATTCCCATTTCTTGCATGGGGCCTAAGCATGCAACCAAGGAAACATATTTCATTTTTCAACCAATTTATATGCACTAGAGCATGTGCATGTAGTTCAAATATGAATTACGCACATAAAATGCCTAGAAAACCCAGTTAATGTATAAAAATGTCCAAACGAACCCCAAAAAATTCCAAAATTTAACACAACACTCCAGTTGTTCTATGTTGACACTGGAAACTTTTTGAAATCAATAAGAGGCAATGGATATCGTTTCGTCCCCAAAGGTGGCATGTTCCCTACCGAAAACATCACAGTGGTTTTGAGAAGCTCCGGTTTGTGAGAAGCTTATACCCAAACCTGCCCCAAATGGGACAAAAAATTTACCACGACATGTTGATGCCGCTCCATGATAGCATGCCAAGTTTCATGAATTTCAAACGAGTTTTGGATTCACTAGAATTTAAAACCAGGTATCTCAATGTTTGCGGCTGAGTGACGGTGGCAGGGTGTTTGACATTCATTCCCGTTTCTTGCATGGGAGCTAAGCATGCAACCAAGGACACATATTTGATTTTTCAACCCGTTTATATGCACTGGAGCATGTGCATGTAGTTCAAATTTGAATTATGTACCTGAAATGCCTACAAAACCAAGTTAATGTATAAAAACGTCCAAACGAACCCTGAATAATTCCAATTTTTTTGACGACACACCTATAGTTGCATGTTCACTGCTGATAAAAGTTCTAGCAATTCAAACACCATCCTTTGCAGCTGTGACCCCATTATGTAATTCAAATCAAGACGAAAAATCAAGTAGATCGCACACAGTTTATTATCACCAACCGTGTGAGAGGAAGCACAAAATATCTTGGATCACTGTCGGAGTATAGTACGCATACGACTTACGCAAGAAGGTGCGACGACTACAGTCCACAGCCGGCGTGTCAAGCACACTAGCTCGCTCCCCAAATATCATTTCACTGTTCAATCGTCGCCGGTGAAAGATGGGGACGTGGACCCGCGTCGTGAGGGAAACTTCAGCGGCCCACTTCGGCGAGAGTGCGGCCGCAGCCGCCAGGCGCGTGCTAACAAGCTTCATGAGAGCGACCGCAATCTGCGTCCGGGCGGCCAAGGCAGCCCAAACGGCCGTTGTTGCTTCTCAGGCGGCGGCAGCAACATCTGCCTCGGGGATAGCAACTAGCGAGAGCGGCACAATAGCTGTCTGTTCCGCAGCGGCGGCCTTAGCCCCGATGGAGGCCGCCCACGACCATATCGAGGCCGCCCACGCCCAGCTCATGGCGGTCACTACACAAACCGAACGAAGCTTCTCCGACAATGGTCAGCAACCCACGACCGAAGAGTTGGCAATTGCCGAGAGCGTTCGAGCAACCGTCCGTTCCTGCGCTGCATACCTTGCCACGACGGATCCCGCCAAAGCCCAGATCGCGGCCACCCACGCGCAGCTCGTGGAGGCCTATTCCAAAGATATGGCGAACACGGATGACAAGAAGCTTGCCGAGTATGGTGCGATGGATGCCATGGAGCCCCTTCCCCAGGAGACCGTCGGGCGCGAGCTGGACATGGAGGCGGCGTCAGAGATCGACGAGCACCAACCGTAGTAGTACTCTTCGTTTTGTTTAATTAAGAGCGCCGATCTTTAATTTGTTAGAGTAATGTTTAGGTCAACTTGCTCTATTTAATTGCTAAACTTGCTCGATTAAGAAGTGTGGGTGTGCTGTAGTCTCCTTTGTGTACCCAAATTATGCAATGACGTGGATGACCACTGTAACCAGGGAAATTCGAACCAAAATTTTTTACGTTCAAACTCATCACACACAGGTTAAGCTATCTGAATCGTTTGTGATGTTCACATATCGTACGCAGTTCTGAATAAGGGACCGTGTCTGAGGACACTTTGCCGCGCTAGTTTTTTCGCTGAAGCGATTCCAAATTTTTGGCTTCCGCGGAAATATCTACCTCCCCACCCCCTCCCCCTTACCAAAATCCATCCCTGTTTCTGCCTTCCTTTCCAAGTTGAAACCTTCACTCCTTGCTTGCAGCGCCGCCTCCTCACCGGCGACCCTCCTTCATGCTGCTCGGCCTCGTCTATCCAGGCAGGTAATCCACACCCGAACCCCATCCTCCTCCTCCTTCCACATACCACATGCCCCGACCGCCGGCGCGACACCATCCACCCAAATCACCGACCCCTCCACCAAATAAGCGCTGCCCTAAGCCATGGTGCACGTAGTATAGCCAGGATCTCAAGGAGCATTTGGCAGCGGAGAAGCAAATCGCGGCCGCACGCGTGGATGAGGTCGCGATGGCTGCCATTCGTGCCGAGCCCCAAATCTTGGAGGAGCACCTTGCCATTTTCTAGCCACGCCGGTTAAGGATGCTCGGTTTACCCGTTGCGTGTGCTACTCCTGCCTTTCCTTAACAAATTCTAGTGCATTGTGCTATCTAATTTTACCATGCAATCTGTTGCTCTAGTGTATATGTTCTATATGTCTTGTAGTGTGGTGCTCACTTATTAACTGTTTGGTTAATTAGTTGTCTCTTCAGTTAAATGTTTGGTTCAGTTCTGCAAATGTGATGTTCCATTCTTCAGGCTGCGATTTTTTATTGTCTTCCATGTGAGAAATAAATCGAATTTATATTTACAAAATACATGAGAAACGAATACAATTGCTATATTTCCAAGTTGTCAAGTATGCTCGGTTTGGTTATACATTGTGCAATGTGGTGCTTAGTTAACGTTTGGTTCACTTGTTGTGGTGTTTAGTTAACAGTTTGGTTCAATTCTGCAATGCGATGTTCAATAGTTGTGGGTGCATTCTGTTATTGTATACCATGTGAGAAGTAAATCGAATTTGGTTGTACTAAATACACGAGAAACAAATATAATTGCTATATTTCCAAGTTATTAAGCATGCTTGGTTTGGTTTATTGTCTGATCTTCTATTAGGAGTATGTTATATTGTGCAATGTGGTGCTCAGTTAATGTTTGGTTCATTTGTTGTGGTGTTTAGTTAACTGTTTGGTTCAATTCTGCAATGTGATGTTCAATTGTTGTACGTGCATTATGTTATTGTATACCATGTGAGGAATAAATTGAATTTGGCTGTACTAAATACATGAGAAACAAATACAATTGCTATCTTTCCAAGTTGTTAAGCATGCTTGGTTTGGTTAACTGTCTGATCTTCTGTAAGGAGTATGTTATATTGTGCAATGTGGTGCTCAGTTAATGTCTGGTTCATTTGTTGTGGTGTTTAGTTAACTACTTGGTTCAATTCTACAATGCGATGTCCAATTGTCGTGGGTAGAGTTTTGAATTGTTGTGCATGTGAGGAATAAATTGAATTTGGCTGCACTTAATACATGAGAAACATATACAAGTGCTATATTTCCTAGTTCTTAATCATGCTTGGTTTGGATAAATGGGTTTTCCATGTGGCTTGAATTAATCTGATGAATCTGCAATGTGCTTATTTTTCATCAACATATTTTACTGATAGCATGCAAACCCTGACTTAACATGATGACTAACTACCTTATATGTGTTGCAGGGAAACAATGGGAAGCACTGAGGTTTACAATCGAGGTTAGCACGTGCATGGTCCGTTGTCTAATAGCACATTATTGTGCAATTGCAGGAACCATTCTAATATTTAGGTTTTTAAAAATTTGGTCTTGCACATGTAGGTCCTGCTGTCAGAGGTTTTGACCCACTGTTCGACCCTTTTTGCATATGGGGAAATGAGTTGTCCATGAATATCAATCAAGTCAAGAAACTCAAAAAGATTGTTAGGATAAAGAAATTAGCGACAAAAAATAACAAGATCTTTGTCTGCACAATGAAGAAGACATCAGTTAACTACAAGATGGTACTAACTATTATTCCTTGCCTTTTTTTATTCCTTTGCCCCATTTCCAATATAGAGAAGATATTTATGCACATCCTTGTTTTCAGGCCTTCCCAAAGTAGTTCACTGATGATTACCTCTCAAATCACCTCTATGGTCAGGAGGCGAGGAAGGTTTTCATACAACACCTACGGTTCAATATTGAAGTGTTCCTGAAGAGGGCGAAGGATGGACGGTCAATCATCCACAGGCACTGGCCTAAAGTTGCAAAGACCTTCAACATGGATGAAGGCTCAATATTCGCCTTCCGCTTCAGCAGTTTTCTAGATCAAATGTATCTTTCTATGTACCGTCTATGATGCTAATTTCGAAAGGTTCTAGATGTTGCATGTGAAACTTGGTGCTCGTGCAGTTGTGTAATGGGGTAGCTGAGTGCTGAAGCTATATCATGTTGTACTCTGATGTATTTCAATTATGAAATCCTCCTTCCTTAATATGGAAATGAAATATATTGTGTGCTTAATATGAATGTCAATTAGATTAATAAATGGATTATTAATAATAGGGCAATTAGCCTGCTAATTGGGGTTTTCTATTGCAAACGGTTATTCAGAAAACACCATGGGTGATGACCTTAGGCAACGCACATAGTTTCTAGGAATAAACCGTGTTGGATCAATGAACAACCACACACGACATTCGCTTCAAATCTGTTTGCGTTAGGCCACCTTGCGCAAACGTTTACCACATAAAAACTGTGTGTGATGGACAGCCTTTGCCTCACAGTTTCTTCTACGCACCATGTGTGATGCATTCAATAACGCAAACGATAAAGTTGTTAATATCGTGTGCAATGGCAACACTATCACAAACTATTTAAAGGGGAAAATTGTGTGTGATGTACCTGCGAACGGAAACGTTTTCCTTGGAGCGACTATGTGGGATGTATATACGAATAGAAACGTTTAGGGGGGACTGACTGTGTGGGATGTACTTACGACCGGAAACAATTTCACGTGTATAATTGTATTTTTTAGCACTACTGTACGTATAACCGTATTTGATCGCTCGCCGATTGCACACGACCTCATTTTGCCGAGCGTGTGTGCTAGGAGGGCATATCCCCGATGGTTTCTGGGTCGTGTGGGAAGGACCCCCCTATCGCCCACACTCAGTTGGAGACGGTTCCAAATGCCGTCGAGGTAAGGGGTTAAAAACCGTTTGTATAGCACCTCGCCGTACCAGTGCATGCCTACATATGATTGATGAATTGGAGCTATTGTGTATCACTCTAGGTTGTGAACGTTACCTAATAAATTTCATCAAAATATCCATCGCTACTCCATGCCTACGCTTTCATAATATTGTCTTTTCTCAAGTTACTATTACTGCTACTGTTACACTTGCTACAAAACCGTTGTTACTATTACTATTCCTACTACTGTTCCCACTACTATCATATTACTGTGCTACAAATAAATTGCTGCAAAGAAATGACTTCTGAGGTGTGGTTGAATTGACAACTCAACTGCTAAGGCTTATAAATATTCTTTGGCTCCCCTTGTGTCAGACCATTAAATTTGGGTGAAATACTACCCTCGAAGACTGTCGCGATCCCCTATAATTGTGGGTTATCAACCTGCAACCCCTGACCCATCAATTTGCCAGGCACGTTTGATTTCATCGCGGACGTCCATGCCGAGGAGCTCTGCCGTCCTCGACTTCTTTGGTGACCATGTCATGCCCATCTTCGTCATCCCCGAAGCTAAAGAGGACCACCAGGAGATCCACGACGACAAACCGTGCCCAATCGCGCCCTCCGTTGCCGTCGGCGACCACTGGAATGGCCGAAGCGTCCACGCGCAAGCACATTGTCGTAGTGTTCGTATTTTCCAACGAGATTCCGACCGTCTCCGATAACCTAGTGGGTGAGCACCACTCGATCTATTTTCCACTGTTGGATCTAACGCACAACGCACACTCACTTAAACACGAAACAATATCGTCCAATCAGGAATTGCCACATGTCCCACCTTATCCACAACATTATCTAGAAGAAAATTGGTTATCTGAATGAAATTGCAGCTTTACAGAAAACCTCCAAGAAATTCAAACCATCACAACTTTTTTATCTATAAGTCCAAATTGAGTGATTCTTTTTACAAAATGATCCTTATGAAATGTAATTTGACCTAGACTAATAAACTTTGGAATGTGAATAGCTTAAAATTTTAATTCAAACATAATGAATTAAAACTTAAATAGGGCATAACTTGTAAATTATAAATTCAATTAAATTGATTCTTTTTGCAGAACAAATCTAGTGGAATATAGTTTCAACTTATCTCACTGAAACTCAAATTTGAATAATATAAAATTTTGAATTTAAATAGAATTTAGTAGAAGCTGGAATTAAAAGTGAAATTTAAAACTATTTATGTTTGCGTTTAAATAAAATACCTAAATGGAATAATTCAGTTTGCAACATGTTTGAAAAACTCAAAATAAACTTTAGAAAATATTTCGTTTTTATTGGACATTAGGAAAATAAAATAATATTTGAATTTAGTTCAAATTTAAATTGGTTGTAACTTTAAAACCATGAACTCAATTTGAATAAACCCTTTGGCATTATAGTTGAGAAACTTAAATTAACTTTAGTAACATTTTGGAGATATACTTAACTTTAGGGAGTTAAGCTTAAATTGATCTCACTCCAAACACATATAAGACTTGAATTGAGTTGTAGTAAATAACATTGGATTTATACTTGACTTTAGTTCAAACTTGAATAAGACTTAAAATAAACTTTAGAAAAACATTCTTGGATGTGTATTTGACTTTATAGGGAAAATTCAAACATAATTTGAATTTAGTTAAACCTAAAAGAAACATAGAAGTCATTTAGTTAATCCAAATTAAATGAAAACTATTCCAAATGAATTCATGAACGAACATTAGTCAATTATGAAATATTTTGAACTTGAACTATCTTCAATATTTCAAACTTAATTTAAATTCAAATCCAAATATCATTTTAAACTAAATTCAATTTGAATTCATATATGGTGAACCCTAATTCAAATTCAAATTGAATTATAAGTCAAACCAATTTAATGAATCTAGATGAACTTATTCAACTTAGGTAAACCTAATTCAAATTATTTGAAGTCAATTCAAATATGAAGTTGAAGAGTTCAGACTAATTCAAACCTAAATAAGAACCCAACTTAAGTCAAGACCAACTAGTGAAACTTAAATGAAATCAAGCCAAGCCAATGTGTATTCAAGTCCATGAAAGGCCAACAAGTGTGAAATGTCATTAAAACGTGAACATGAACTTGGCTATCTAAGATTCATAGACCATGACTCTAGTTGCAAGATTTCTTTTGGAGAATCTTGCAATCCCAACTTTGCATCACACACTCCTTATGTGATGAACCCCTTTCAATTGAAACTTGCATGTGAACCCACATGTATTCCAATTAACAACCACTATGTTGTTTTCCAACCTCTTATGAGTTAACACATGACACATGATTAACAGCACAATGACACAACACCATGCACTGCACTTGTTGTATGTTTGATTGTATTGTGTGGTTGTTTACGGTTACTCTATACTTATGTTAGATTGTAAGGAGAGCAAAGAGTAACTTGATCCAGATTGTGAGATTGAAGAATCGTCAATACCAGGCAAGCTCCACTTTAACCATGCTACCCAGTATTTTTCATGCATATTAGAATTGCCATGATAAGTGTGTGAGTTTGGATGCTAAATTATATACAACCCAATAGTTGTAAATGTAGGTCCAAACTTACCCTGACCTTGTAACCATCGATTAGTTGCTTAACTGCTATTACATGGATTGGAAAAACAAAAAATTATTTTCAAGACTACAATCTCATGGTTGACTACTTAAGTACAACTTAATTAATGAATCGGTCTGGATGGATTGGCATTGATTGCATCATCAGAGTGTAGACATTGGTTGGGAATGCCACCCAGGTATAAAAGGGATTGTACGGGTTCAAAGTTGAGTAGCTTCCATGTGTAACCATGAGTTAATATGGGCTCTATCTTGACCAAGTTGTGGGAACCCTCCCTGATATGACCAGCAGAGGTAGGTGTGTAGGTTGAACTGGGTCTGCTAGTGGGAGAGGGCTACTACTTCCCAAAAGTCTAGTCTTGATCTACCTAGCTACTTCATAAGTGAAGTTTAGTAGCAGACACATGTGATCGGGAATCACTGGTAAATTACACAAACCGCTGCAGAGTGTAAAAACTAACCATGATTAAATGTGTACCCGCTTATGGGCAACTTTTGAGCAACTCATCTATGAATTATCAGCTTGATCTCATCACCTCTTCCAATTAAAATTTGATGGGTTGAACCAAAGGGGAGTTTGGACCAACCCAAATGCCTGGTGTGAGATAGGAGAATTATCTAGGAGATTGGTTTAGGGCATCCTGAGACGGAGGCCCACATACTCACATGCATTATGGATGATCATGTGAGACGATTGTCCAGGACTACTGTGTGAGATGGTATGTCCAACTATTAGAGTAGACCACTATTACAAAGTAGGATAAAGCTATTTTTGCAAAGAGTCTTGAACTCGACCAGCCAAAGTGCATGTAGGTGAATGGGATTCCCAATTGACTGTGGACTTGCAAATACATTCACCGTATTGACCCTTGTGGCTACAATGTATCATGTTGCAGGTTTACCGTATCGGAAGAAAGGTACAAAGTAGGGTTATGACACTATACTCAACTCTTGCTTGTGAGTGGATGGATGCCACAAGACTAGAACATTATCTCCGCTGCATTTATGTATTGTAGCTATCCCATGAGCTAAGCAGGTGTGTATTGTAAAGCACTAGATCTGTGATGTAATACTATGACATGTGATGTGATACGTCTCCATCTTATCTACTTTTCCAAACACTTTTGGTCTTGTTTTGGTCTCTAATTTGCGTGATTTGAATGAAACTAACCTAGACCGATGCTGTTTTCAGTACAACTACCATGGTGTTGTTTTTTGTGCAGAAATAAAAGTTCTCGAAATCATACAAAACTTTGCAGAGATTTTTTATTGAATAATTAAAAAAAATACTAGAATGAAGATCCACCGGAGGGGGCACCAGTTGCTCACAAGGCAGCAGGGCGTGCCTACCCCCTTCGCCCAAGGCATATATTTCAAACCATGGGGTCCAAGCTCAATGGCCCACTTGGCCACTCGGCCTGTGGCTTCTCTGTTTTGAATAATGTCCCCTAAAGGAGCAGAACTGACCACAGTAATAGGATTACCAAGGAAATAATGCTTCAATTTGCGACTGGCCATGAACACCCCATATACTAGCTTCTGCCAATGTGGGTACCTCTGCTTAGACTCAATTAATACCTCACTGACATAATAAGCCAGCCTTTGAACCGAATATTCCTCACCCGTTTCCTTCCTTTCCACTACAACCGCCACACTGACGCCTCTGCTGTTAGCAGCCACATACAAGAGCAAAGGCTCCTTCTCAATAGGAGCTACAAGAACCGGCGGCTCAGCCAACTATTTTTTAAGCACCTCAAATGCCTCATTAGCAACGCCACTCCAGACAAAGTGGTTTGTTTTCTTCATCATCTGGTACAGAGGAGTAGCGTTCTCTCCCAGGCGGCTTATAAACCGGCTTAATGTCGCAATACGACCTGCCAAACGCTGGACATCATTAATGCACTCTGGCTTAGCCAATGAAGTGATAGCCTTGATTTTCTCCGGGTTAGCTTCAATACCTCTCTCAGAACCCAGAAAGCTCAAGAGCTTGCTCGTAGGCACACCAAAGACACATTTGGCCAGGTTAAGCATCATCTTGTAGACCCGGATGTTATCAAAGGTATCCTTTAAATCATCTAGCAAGGTCTCCTTCTTCCTGGACTTCACAACAATATCATCCACATAAGCATGAACATTGCGTCCTATCTGGTTGTGAAGGCAATTCTGAACACAACGCTGATAAGTCGCCTCGGCACTCTTGAGCCCAAAAGGCATAGACACATAGCAGAAAGCTCCAAAGGGCGTGATAAAAGATGTTTTCTCCTGATCCTTAACTGCCATCTTGATCTGATGATAACCAGAATAAGCATCCAAAAAGCTCAAATGCTCACAACCCGCCGTAGTATCAATGATCTGATCAATACGGGGAAGAGCGAAAGGATTAGCTAGGAAAGCTTTGTTAAGGTCTGTGTAATCCACACACATACGCCAAGTGCCATTCTTCTTAAGTACTAGCACCGGATTGGCAAACCACTCAGGATGAAAAACCTCAACAATGAATCCGGCTGCCAAGAGCCGTGCCACCTCTTCTCCAATGGTCATGTGCATCTCTTCATTAAAATGACGAAGGAATTGCTTAATCGGCTTAAACTTAGGATCAATATTGAGAGTGTGCTCAGCGAGTTCCCTCGGTACACCCGGCATGTCTGAAAGCTTCCATGCAAAGATGTCCCGGTTCTTACGAATGAACTCGATGAGCACGCTTTCGTATTTCGGATCCATATTGACACCGACAGTGAACTACTGAGATGAGTCGCCAGGAACAAAGTCAACCTGTTTGGTATCATCCGCTGATTTAAACTTCAACAACGGGTCATGCTCTGTGGTTGGCTTCTTCAATGGAGTCATATCATTTGGGTCAACGTTGTCTTTATAAAACTTAAGCTCCTTCGTGGCACAAGCAGACTCAGCATAAGCAACATCACCTTCTTCACATTCCAAAGCTATCTTCCTGTCACCATGTACTGTGATGGTCCCTTTATGACCTGACATTTTGAGCTGCAAATACACATAACACGGCCGTGCCATGAACTTGGCATAAGTCGGCCGTCCAAATAGAGCATGATAGGGGCTTTTGATTTTAACCACTTCAAAGTTTAATGTGTCAGCCCTGTAGTCATGTTCATTGCCAAAGGTAACTCCAAGGCTATCTTACCCACTGGGTAAGCTGACTTACCAGGCACCACTCCGTGAAAGACTGTAGAGGACGGCTTAAGATCTTTGTCAGTTAAATTCATCCGGCGAAAGGTATCATAATAAAGGATATTGATACAACTGCCTCCGTCCATAAGCACCTTAGCGAACTTGTAACCCCCAACCTGAGGGGCTACGACCAAAGCTAACTGACCCGGATTGTCAACCCGGGGCGGGTGATCCTCGCGGCTCCATACAGTTGGCTACTCTGACCATCATAAGTATCGAGGGACCGCCGGCTCAACCGTGCTCACCGCTCATTTATGAACCTTCTAATCTCGCTTGCACAAGCTTGTGGTGAAAACATGATACTGGCCACTATTTAGCTGCTTTGGATTACTCTGATACCCAGACTGCTGTTGCTGATTGCCTTGATTGTGCTGCTGATTAAAACCACCTTGATTGCCCTGGCCCTGAAATCCAGAGTTTGAGCCGCCGCCTCCAAAGCCAGGCCCATGAGAGCCGGATCCTGACCCGCCGTGCGGGCCGTTATTGTCATTGTGGTCCTAGTGAAAGCTTGAATTCTTATACTCCCTCATGATATAACAATCTTTCCACATGTGAGTCAATGGCTTATCGGGACGACTATGCTTTGGGCAAGGTTGGTTCAACATCGCCTCCAAGTTAAACTTCGGCCCTCCAAACTGGGGTTGGAACTTTCCTTTACGACGACGATTGTTGCTCTGTGTATTAGTGCTGGCCACAAAATCTAACCCACCGTCAGTGTGCTTGTGCTTACCGTTGTTACCTTGACTTTGCCCCATCATATTGTGCTGCAGTCCCTTTCCATTGCCGTTCTTCTTCCCCTTGCTAGACTTCTCCTCATCAGACCCAGGGTCCTTAGTATTGTCAGAGTCGGCATATTTGATGAGAGCTGCCATGTGCTCCCCCATGTCATTGCAGTGACGTTTGAGCCACCCTAATTTTTGCTTGAGAGGGGTGGAACGGCAATTCTTCTCTAGAATTAAGACAACGGAGCTGGCGTTGATGCTATCCGATGAATGGATAATAGCAAAAACCCGTCGGACCCAATGGTGGGCCGACTCATCCTCACGTTGGACACAAGCGTCTAGGTCGATGATTGATAGAGGCTGCTTACACATGTCTTTGAAATTCTGAATAAAATGCGCCTTCAACTCCGCCCATGAATTCACAGAGTTAGGGGGCAATCCCTTCAACCAGGTTCGAGCCGGCCCATCCAACATCATGATGAAATATTTAGCGCACACAGCGTCATTGACATCCAACATCTCCATAGCCAACTCGTAGCTCTCAATCCAAGCCTCAGGTGGTTGATCAGCTGTATAATTGGCCACCTTTCGAGGACCCTTGAAATCTTTAGGCAACCACTCACTACGAAGAGCCGGTGCTAGGCACGGTACTCCCACTGTCCTAGAAGTCATCCCAGCTGCTACAGACGCTGAAGGGTTACGGTGGAGCTATTGCTGAGCCACTAACTGAGCCGCCAGCTCTGCCTCTTGACGAGCCCTGGCCTGATCCACCAAAGCCTGGACGTTGTTATCACCACGCGGCGGGTTATGCCCACGGGGCAGGTCATGGCGCCGCTCGCTGCTGGAAACCGCGGGCGACTCAATGCGCCGGCTATAACTTCGACTCTGACGAGGAGTTGAATGAATTCGCTCACGGCTGTATGAGTAAGCCGCTTGCTGAGCTACCGTTGTCTGAGGAAGCTCCACATCCTTTCATGCTTCGACCGTCGTGAGAGACTCGCCTTCTACTAGGAGAGCCGCCAGCCGCAAAGCCGCAGCAATCATGTTATCCAAGGGGTTGGAAAAGTGGCCCAGTGGTGTTAACACCTATTGAGGCGGATTTAAGTTCAAACGCGGCGGGTCCGTTACATGCGGCTGACCCGCCGTCCTAGCCACGGGTGCCTCGGCAGCCTGGGTCATATCCGGCGGGTTACTCGGTCCTTCCCCATGTGTATTAGAAAGATTCCTTGCCTCGAAATCCACAGGGAGACGGCTCAGGTGCCTCCTTCGAAGAACAATATTTGATGCATTCTGATCTAGGTTTAACTGGAAGGTTTCTGATTGAATCCGTTGGGACTCAGCCTCCAACGCGGCTCGCTCTGTTGCCATCCTAGCATTCTCAGCATTGAGCTCCTCCTTAGCTTGAGCTATCTCATCCCTCAGCTTTGCAACTTCCACCTTATGCTGTGCTTGAGTCGCTGGAGTTACCTCTGCAGCTAATAAAGCCGCCAAAGCATCCAAGAGCTTGGATAGACCTAAGCCGGCGGGTGCACGGAACTGCTCGCCCCGGCTGTCACGACAGCTGTTGAACTAGAGGTCATAGCCGCTGCTGTTGATGAATTCAATATTTGTTGCGTCCCTACCATGAAAATTGCAGCCCTGCTCGGCGGCTCATAGGAGTCCGGAATACTGTCGCCATCAGAACAGCCCCCAAGCCCACCATCTTGCAATTGATAGATCGATTCGGTTTCGCCGGTTGAGGACTCATCACCTAAGTAGATGGTTGTCTGTCCACCTGACATTGAACCTTGCTCAAGATCTGCCCCATGGACAAAACCAATGAAGGCAGGCTTCCTGGCAGGTTGGATCTTGGCGGGTCATGCACGCTGAGCTGTCTCGATCATGTTGGTGTAGAAGTCCGGCTCAGGCTCCGCCTCTCCAGTCTTGCTGATGAAGACGTGAATTCCGCCGAAGGGGACCCGGTACCCGTACTCGATTGAGTCGGCCTCAGGACCCCAGCCATCATCATCGATGTAGAGCTTGCCACGGTGACTCTTGGTCATCCGGCCCACGACGTATCCCTTGATCCCTGAGAAGCTGCCCTTCAAGAACTCGAAACCACCGTGCGCTGGCCCCATGATGGGCGCAAACTGTCGTGGATTTGTCACGACAGATGCCCTAGTGAAAGGACTTAGGTGTGGAGCCATCGCACTAGGTTAGCTTAAAGGGGTTGAATGGGACAAATGACACAATGAGATTACCCAGGTTTGGCCCCTCTAAACGAGGTAAAAGCCTACTTCCTGCTTCTAGTTGTATTGCTTGAGTTTTGGTTACAAGGGAGCGAATACACTTGACCTAGTTCTCGATTTTCTATTTCTTGAGTTAACCCGCCGCCGGGTCTCACCTTTATATACAGGTTGATGCCCAGCGGCTTACAGAGTCCCCGGCCGGCTCACACAAATGTGAGTGGTTCGGTCTAACTAAACTTGCCTTACAGAGCAAGTCAACATATGGCGGCTCACACCCTTGGGCCTTTAGTTATCTCCAAGTCTTGGGCCTTTAATAAGCCTGCTTTATGAACCGCCACCTTTATGTCTTCTTCAGACCTCCAGGGTCTTCTCACCTTAAGTCACCAATGATGTGACCCGGCCCCTCCTAGGCGGGTTATACCTTGGAGTTATGTCCCCAACAGCGTGCATTGATGCCTTGTGGGTCCCACAGGCGACCGTCTGACCTAATTCCAATTCTACAAATTCCGTTTCCCTGAGAGAAAAATAGGACAAGAAGTTTTATCGTGCTTTACGATACAGAGCCACCGCCACCTCCTATTCTTCATTGGGAGGGCTGTTCTGGAGTCCGTTTAGGGCTCTGGAGAGGGGGATTCATCGCCATCATCATCACCAACCCTTTGTCACCAACAATTTCATGATGCTCACCACCAGGAGTGAGTAATTCCTTTGTAGGATTATTGGTCAGTGATGGAGTTGGATGAAATTTGTCATGTAATTGAGTTAATTTGTTAGGCCTTGATCCCTACTATCCACTATGTTCTGAGACTGATGTTTCTATGACTTTGCTATGCTTAATGCTTGTCACTACGGCCCGGGTGTCATGATTTCAGATCTAAACCCTCTATGTTTTCATGAATATATTTGAGTTCTTGATCCTATTTGCTAGTTGTATGCACTTGTTTTGTTTTGATCCGTAGACCCCAAAGTGACAATAGTTTGGATACTCTCCTGGATGCATGTAATTCGAGGAGTTCATGTATTCACCATGTGTTGATGCTTTGTTCCGGTTCTATATTAAAAGGAGGCCTTATATCCCTTAGATTTCCTTATGGACCACGCCGCCATGGGAGGGTAGGACAAAGGATGTCATGCAAGTTCTTACTATAAGCATGCATGACTATATACATAATACATGCCTACATTGAATTCATGAATTGGAGCCATTGTGTATCGCTCTAGGTTGTGACTATTATATGATGAATTTCATCCAACACAAATATCCATCGCTGATCCAATGCCTATGCTTTGCTCATATTGATCTCTGCTAAGTTACTACTATTGTTGCTACTGTTACAATCAGTATAAAACTGCTACTGTTACTGTCACTGCACTATCAAACTATCATACTACTATGCTACTAAATACTTTGCTGCAGGTATTTAGTTCCCCAGGTGTGGTTGAATTGACAACTCAACTGCTAAGTCTCATAAATATTCTTTGGCTCCCCTTGTGTCGAATCAATTAATTTGGATGAAATACTACCCTCGAAGACTGTCGCGATCCCCTATACTTGTGGGTTATCAAGACCTTTTTCTGGCACCGTTGCTGGGGAGCATAGCTCTATTTATTGAGTTCACTTGGGAATTGTTTATCTATTGATCACTATGAAGAATCTGAAAGATGCCAAGACTAAGATCGTACCCTCTAAGACGAGGGGAGGTAAGGAACTACCATCTAGCTCGACACCTGATTCACCTTCTGTTTTAACTAGGCTTGCGACACCTCCACCTACTATTCAATCTAATATGTCGCAAATAATTCATGGCACTACTTTTGTTACAAATGAAACTTGTGATGATGCTAGTACTCTGCTTGATGATACTGTGCCACTAGGTGAATTTCTTGATGAACAAATTGCTAAGGCTAAAGAATTTGAAAATGTTGAAACTACTGATAATTATGATTCACCTATTATGCCTAGCTCTCCTACTAGATTTGAAATGCCTAAAGTACCTAAGGGTTATGTTATGGATGGGGAGATTGATACGTCCATTTTGCATCATGTTTTCCTATGGTTATTTACTATGTTTTGGATTGTTATTTCACTTTATGATGCAATTCTTATGTCGTTTCTCTCTTATTTTGCAAGTTTCACATGAAGAGGGAGATTACCGGCAGCTGGAATTCAGGACTGAAAAGGGCTACAATAGAGAAAGCTATTCTGCACAACTCCAAATGACCTAAATATTTACAGAGAATTATTTTGGAATATATAAAAAATATTGGCGGAAGAAGTACTAGGAGGGGGCACCAAGGAGCGACAAGCTCAGGGGGGCGTGCCCTACCCCCTAGGGGCGCCCTATGAGCTTGTGGGCCCCCTGGCAGGCCTCCGGTGCCCATCTTCTACTATATGAAGCCACTTTCCCTAGAAAAAAAATAAGAGGAAGACTTTTGGGACGAAGCACCGCCGTCTCAAGGCAGAACCTGGGCAGGAGCACTTCTGCTCTCCGATGGAGCGATTCCATCGGGGAAACTTTCTTTCGGGAGGGGGAAATCAAAGACATCGACATCACAAACAATCCTCTCATCATGGGAGGACCAATCTTCATCAACATCTTCACCAACACCATCTCATCTCAAACCGTAGTTCATCTCTTGTATCCAGTCTTTGTCCCGAAACCTCAGATTGGTACCTGTGGGTTGCTAGTAGTGTTGATTACATCTATTAGCTGATGCTAGTTGGTTTATTTGGTTGAAGATTAAATATTTAGATCCTCAAGCATATTCAATACCCCTCTTATCTTGAACATGAATATGATTTGTGAGTAGTTACTTTTGTTTTTCAGGACATGGGAGAAGTCTTGGTACAGGTAATCATATGACGTTGGTATTCTTTGGATATTTTGATGATATGTATGCTGTTACTTCATGTGAATGTCGACTACATGACACTTTGTAGGATAGAAAGTATGTCTAGAGGGGGGGGGGTGATTAGACTACTTGACCAAATAAAAATATAGCCTTTTCCCAATTTTATGTTTTGGCAGATTTTATCAACTTAGCACTAGTCAAGTAAACAACCTACACATGCAAGTCTAAGAGTATAGCAGCGGAATGTACAACATTGCACATGAAGGTAAAGGGAGGAGGTTGGAGGGAGCAACCGCAATATAGACACGGAGATTTTTGGCGTGGTTCCAATAGGTGGTGCTATCGTACATCCACGTTGATGGAGACTTCAACCCACGAAGGGTAACGGTTGCGCGAGTCCACGGAGGGCTCCACCCACGAAGGGTCCATGAAGAAGCAACCTTGTCTATCCCACCATGGCCACCGCCCATGAAGGACTTGCCTCACTAGGGTAGATCTTCACGAAGTAGGCGATCTCCTTGCCCATACAAACTCTTTGGTTCAACTCCACAATCTTGACGGAGGCTCCCAACTGACACCTAACCAATCTAGGAGACACCACTCTCCAAAAGGTAATAGATGGTGTGTTGATGATGAAGTCCTTGCTCTTATGCTTCAAATGATAGTCTCCCCAACACTCAACTCTTTCTCACATATTTGCATTTGGTGGAAAGATGATTTGAGTGGAAAGCAACTTGGAGAAGGCTAGAGATCAAGATTCATGTGGTTGGAATGGAATATCTTGACCTCAACACATGAGTAGGTGGTTCTCTCTCAGAAAATGTATGATGGAAGTGTAGTCATGTTCTGATGTCTCTCTCCATGAATGAATAGTGGGTGGAGGGGTATATATAGCCTCCACACAAAATCTAACCGTTACACACAAATCACCAAACTCGGTGGGACCGAATAATGAAACTCGGCCAGACTGATTTAGTTCAAAATGTGAACGTTAGGCTTTTCGGTGGGACCGACATGTCAACTCGGTGGGACCGATTTCATTAGGGTTAGGGCATAACGTAATCTCGGTGAGACCGATTACACAAACTCGGTGGGACCGATTTTGGTAATAAGCTAACCAGAGAGTTGGTCAGACAAACTCGGTGGGACCGATTCGCTCATCTTGGTGAGACCGAAACGTTACGAAGGGGAAACAGAGAGTTTGCATTGCTAACTCGGTGGGACCGATCGCTCATCTCGGTTGGACCAAAATGTTACGAAGGGAAATAGAGAGTTTGCAATCCCATCTCGGTGAGACCGAGATCCCTATCGGTAGGTCCGAAGTGACTAGGGTTTTGTGGCAATGGCTATGTCAACTGAACTCGGTGGCGCCGGGTAGAAAGTTTCGGTGGGGCCGAGTTTGACTTTTGGTTTGGACATATGTGGATATGAGAAAGTGGTTGAGGGTTTTGGAGCATCTCACTAAGCACTTTGAGCAAGTAAGTCATTAAGCAACACCTCATCCCCTTTTAATAGTATTGGCTTTTCATATGGACTCAATGTGATATTGGATCACTAAAAGTAAAATGTAGAGTCTTGATCTTTAGAGGTTGAGCCAATCTTTTGTCCTTAGAATTTTGAGGGGTCCACATTTCTAATCCATGCCATGCCAATCATTGAGCTTTCCTGAAATATTTATCTTGAGATATCATTAGCTTAATGAGCTATATGTTTTTAGGAATTACCAAAACCACCCAGGGATAGTTGCACTTTCAATCTCCCCCTTTTTGGTAATTGATGACAACATATAGATCAAAGCTTCGACAAATGATCATAAGATTGAAATACATCATCGCTTTGAGATGTATGCGATAAGCAAGAGCTCCGCCTAAATTTGTGCATTATTTAAAATTTGCTTTTGAGTGCAAATGCACAATCGATTAGGATCATGGGTTACTCTTCCATGTCACATACATCTTGGTGGAGCGCTCAAAATGATGGAAATTAAAAGCATGCACTCATCACGAAGCAAAGTGAATGATCATATATGGGATATAAGAGATAATATCATTCAAGCAAGCATTAAAGTAGCATATGATCAAACACATGATCAAACAAGTATCTCACAGAGACATAGAGTATCAACCAAGCACACACAAAAGTTCAACCAAACGCAAGAGAGACAAAGAAGCAAAACAATCTCTCTCGAAGCCTATGATCTGTACATTTCTCCCCCTTTGGCAACAAGTCACCAAAAAGTTCGAAAATGCATAGTGCTATGCATCTCTCAGGCTTGGTCTTTGGGAGGTGGTGTAGAGAAAACTCCAAGGACGAAGGCATCTGTTGATGTAGTTGGAGCTGGTGGAGTGGCTGTTGGAGGTGGCACTGAAGTTGTAGCTGCTGGTGCTGACGCTGTAGCTCTAGTATCTGATATTGGCACTGCAGCAGACCTCTGACCTCTAGGCACTCGCTGAAAAGCATCAGTCGTTGCCTTCCATTTCCTCTCCTCTACTTCCTCATGGAGCTGCTCAACTGCTATTTGTATCTCAGTAACCTTTAGATGAAGATCATAAAATTTTGTTTCTATGATCCTCTCCAAGCTCTCCTGATTCCGAGTCAGGGTGGCCAAGCCCTTCTCAATCCTCAAAGTAGATTGGATCAAATATGCTACCTGATCTTGCTTGCTCTTCAGGAAAACTTGAGATGCTTCCTCAACACTTGGCATCTTGGCAGCATTCTCTGCCTTAGCTTTAGCTCTCTTCTATTGTGCTTGGGCTGATGATGGTTCATCCTCGTTCATCACAACTTTGTTGTCTTCAAATTCAGGATATAGAGGTAGATGCTCCTTGTCCAACAAGTAAGTTCTTATTCCCATCTTGAAGTTGATGAGCTCCTGAATATGTGGAGCATACCCACAAGATCTCTTCTGGTCAGCAGCTGTCCTCTTGATTGTCTCTACAATCAGACTCATGACCTTGAACTTTTAAGGGACATCAAATAGTTGCAGCAAGTTGATGGAATGTCCTCTAATCATCTTGTGATCTCCAGACTTGGGTAGCAAAGTGTGCCTTAGGATGGTGTTGATAGTAGGCAGACCAGACAACAAATAGTGTATAGACCCAAGCTTGTGTGTCTCCAAAGCTTTATCAGGGATCTCTTTGTACATGTTTGCCATAGAGTTGTGGTCTTTCTTCTTCTTGGCATACACATCCAAGTCATCCTCATGTTCTTCTGGAGCATTGATCAATTTAGCCCATTCTTCAACAGTTGATTGGTACCTTGTACCTTCAGACATCCATACTATCCTTCCATCTGGATAGAAGTGAGTAGTGGAATAAAATTGCATGATTAGCTCATCATTCCATTTTGTGAGCTTCTGACCTACAAACTTGTCAACTCCACATGCTTTGAAGCTGTCATATACTCCTGGGAAGTGGTCTTATTTATCCTTGATGTATTCCCAATCAACCCATCTCATGTCACAGACAATTGGCTTCTTGTCAAGCAAAATAGTCTCATAGAAGTCTTGTTGTTCTTTTGTGTGAAACCTGTAGTCAACTGCAGTCTTCCTCCTCACAGTATAGGGATCAGACTGTCTCCACAATCTCAGTCCAGCATCTTTCCTGATGTGCATGTCCTCAGCTACTGGATGAGCATCACTGTGGTCTGGAATCTTGGGTTTCAGTTTTCTTAGCACTAGGGCTTCATCATCCTCTTCTTCAGCTTGAGGCACTAGGGCCTTGTTCTTCTCTTCAGCAGGAATGTTTCTGGTGCTTCTCTTAGGCTTAGGGGGTTTCTGAGCTTGAGCTATTGCTTTGGGAGTAGGCTTGGGCTTTGATGTTGCGGCCCCTGACTTGATAGCATCTCCCATAAGCTTCTGAGATTTAGGTGCTGGTGCAGCATCCTCTTCCTCTTCCTTTGAATCTCTTACCATAGTTGATTTTCCAAGAACTTTTGCAGAAGTGGTTCTTGCCCTCTTTTTCTTCTTGTCATCTCCAACTGCCTCACCATCATCTGATTCTATTATGAATTTCATGGTTTCTACTGTTGGAACTTTCCTTGGCTTTGACATTGGGACTCTCTTGGCAGGTGCCTTCTTGTGCAACCCTGGCTTAGTTGCGGCAGCTGTGCCATACTCTTTCTTCAGCACTTTCTTCCTTGAGGTGGCCTCTTCCTTAACAGCCACATAGTCCTCATCCTCAGAGCCTGAGGTTCTCTTCTTTCTTATTCTAGTGGCTGCCTTGGGCAAGTTACTTGGTGTGCTCCTGCTGCCCTCATCATAGCTGCTTGAGGGATCAGAACCCTCACTCAAATGCACTTGTTCTTCAGATCTGTTCTGACTGTCGCTTTGGTCAGACATATTGGCAAACACACTAACAGCAGACCCTGTGAATAGATGTAGATGAGGTAGAGTGGATGAGCATCACAAAGTGCAGAGTTTTTGCAAAACATATGACTCAAAAACTTAGTTTTAGTTCTCCACAGAAAGCATTTCTGTCGGTGTACAAAAGTAGGGGTCCTATTTTGTACCCCTTTACTTGTGCACGGGAAGTTAGAGCCGCGCCTGCCGCCACACTTAGCGGCGCAGAGGAAGGAAGCAAAGTCGCAAGACGACCAGAGCAACGCCAAGCCAGAAACACGAAGAGCAGGAGGGCGAGGTGAACTCCCCCGGCAAGGCCCTTGCCGGGGCGGCCTCCACAGCCCCGGCAAGAACCTTGCCGGGAAACTTGCCCAACACCAGCAGAGCTGCCACCCTTGAGCCTAGGAGTTCCGACGCCCTCAAACCACATTGGAACCAAAGCTCGGGAGGCGCCTCCGTGGTGGCATGCAGATCTTTGTGAAGACCAAGAACATACAAGACTAGGTGAGAATCAGAAGACGAAGATCCTCGGCAAGATCCTTGTCGAGGATACCCACGAGGCCCCCCGGCAAGACCCTTGCCGAAGACATCTGCGGGGCCGCGGCCAGGCCCACACCTGCCAAGACTCCACCGCCGTTCCCACATAGCTGCCAGCCCACCGAGCGTAGGGTGCGAGCATACAAAGAAAGATCTAACAGGGAGACATCATGCTCGACATTAAAGTACTGCAAAGTTATATTACATCAAATAATCGCTGCGGTTCTAACTTAAGATAAAATTGTCTTGATCTTGAACTCGCAGCAGCGACGAGAAATGGGGTGCCTAGTCCCGGCGCTGGTCCTCCACCCTGTCGACTCCATCGACGCAGTCGATGATGGGCTTGATACGCTCCTTGAACACCGCGAGGTCTGCCTCCTCCGGCAAGCTCTCCAACGTGTTGGCAAAGTTGATGGTGGGGTTCCAGAATGCCACCTTGGTGAGCACCTTGGTCAGGGCACCCCAGCAGAGCCTCCAGGCATCGTTGGCCAGATAAGCTGCCCGGTTGGAGCGGAGCTGCTCCAGGGCTCCAAGAACACCCTCGAAGAACAGGGTCGGTTTGGCATTGGGACTCACGTTCGGCTCCGGGGAGTACCTGACATTCGACATCCCCATGGCGGCTAGCTTCATGGTGATCCTGCCGGTGACGTCAGTGAGGCGGCTGACCCAGCGGTTTATGCCCTCCACATACTCCTTGTGTTCAGCGGCATCATTCCTCCGCAGCTACCTCTCCTCCTCCAGGTCCTTGGTTAGGGTCTCTTCCCGGGCCCCGACCTCTGAAAGCATCCCCTCAAGGCCCTCCAGCTTCAGCTTCAGGTCATTGATGGAGTCGTTGGCCTTGGAGAGTAGCTCGGCCTTGCCGAGGACTGTGGCCTGCGCCTTCGCCAAAGCGCCGTTGGCCACGTCCTTGTCCTCCGTCAGCTCCGGGACCTGTTTCTTCAGCCCATCCCGCTCCACCTCCAGCTCCTTCACCTTGCCAACATGGACCAGGGCTTGAGCATTGAGTGCCTCCTTGTGCCTCTACTCCAGCTCCTGGGTCCGCTACGCGATGAGCTTCTCGACCTCCTCATCCTTGCCGTGGAGTGTGGCGGCGAGCGCCTCCTCACGAGCGGCAAGGTCCTCCTCCTGGGAGTTCAGCTCAGCCTGGTGCTGGTGCCAAGCGGCCTCGTCCTTGGCGGCCTGTTCCTTTGCCGCCTCTTGGGCCTTCTCGACGTCAGCCTGTTTCAGGACGAGCTCCTATTTGCGCTCAGCCAGCAAATCTTGGGCAACCTTTAGTTCATCGTGGGCCTGGCGGAACTAGGCCTACGTCTCGGCGACGTGCTCCTCGAGATCCGCCTCTGCCTTGTCCACTGTCGCCATCTTGGATTTTGCTTTGTCCAGGCGGGCACAGTGAAGCGCCTGGAGCTTCTAGAAGTTGGCGCTCATGGCCCGAAGCAGCTGCTCCTCTTGGGAACCGCCGCCATCGGCGCTCGGTTCGTAAACAACCTCAAGCCCGGCGACGGCGAGCGCCTCGTCGTTGAACACCTCCCCCTCGGTTGGCGCCCTGGTGCTCGCCATTCCTGGAAGGTGGACGAACAAGTCATCGCTAACCTTCAAGTACTTGCCCGAGCCAGAGGCAGCAGAGGAGGAAGATTGGTCGTCAAGCACCCCCTCCTCGGCAGCGGCCTTGCCGGCCTCTCCGGCAGGCCCCTTGCCGGCCTCCTCGACAGCGGCCTTGCCGGCCTCCCCGGCAGGCCCCTTGGCGGCATCCTCAGCAGCGGTCTTGGCGGCCTCCTCGGCGGCGATCTTGTTGGCCTCGGCGTCCCTGGTAACCTCCTCGATGACGGTGTCGATGTCCTCCCGGTCTGCCAAGGAAGGGTCTGGATACCAAGAAGGGGAATAAGACAGGGGAAAGGTCAAGGTTCGAAAAGGAGAAGAAAGACTAGGGACAGAAAGCAAATAACTTACCCACACCAGGCTGGGAAGAAGTGGTGCCCTCCCCGCCAACATTCGTTGCCGGGGCAGAACCCCCGGCACCCAAGTTCGCCTCCTCCTCCTTGCTACCTCTTGAGCATGCGTTGGTTTTCCCTTGAAGAGGAAAGGGTGATGCAGCAAAGTAGCGTAAGTATTTCCCTCAGTTTTGAGAACCAAGGTATCGATCCAGTAGGAGACTACACGCAAGTCGCCTCGTACCTACACAAACAAATAAGAACCTTGCAACCAACGCGATAAAGGGGTTGTCAATCCCTTCACGGCCACTTGCAAAAGTGAGATCTGATAGAGATAATAAGATAAATATTTTTGGTATTTTTATGATATAGATTGGAAAGTAAAGATTGCAAAATAAAAGATAGTGAAATAGTAAATTGATAGGAAAGCAATATGATGGAAGATAGACCCGGGGGCCATAGGTTTCACTAGTGGATTCTCTCAAGATAGCATAATTTACAGTGGGTGAACGAATTACTGTTGAGCAATTGATAGAAAAGCGCATAGTTATGAGAATATCTAGGCATGATCATGTATATAGGCATCACGTCCGCGACAAGTAGACCGAAATGATTCTGCATCTACTACTATTACTCCACACATCGACCGCTATCCAACATGCATCTAGAGTATTAAGTTCATAAGAACAGAGTAACGGATTAGGCAAGATGACATGATGTAGAGGGATAAACTCAAGCAATATGATATAAACCCCACCTTTTTATCCTCGATGGCAACAATACAATACGTGCCTTGCTGCCCCTGCTGTCACTGGGAAAGTACACCGCAAGATTGAACCCAAAGCTAAGCACTTCTCCCATTGCAAGAAAGATCAATATAGTAGGACAAACCAAACTGGTAATTCAAAGAGACTTGCAAAGATAATTAAATCATGCATAAAAGAATTCTGAGAAGATTCAAATATTGTTCATACATAATCTTGATCATAAACCCACAATTCATCGGATCTCGACAAACACACCGCAAAAAGAATTACATCGAATAGATCACCAAGAAGATCGAGGAGAACTTTGTATTGAGATCAAAAGAGAGAGAAAAGCCATCTAGCTAATAACTATGGACCCGAAGGTCTGTGGTAAACTACTCACACATCATCGGAGAGGGTATGGTGTTGATGTAGAAGCCCTCCGTGATCGATTCCCCCTCCGGCGGAGCGCCGGAAAAGGCCCCAAGATGGGATCTCACGGGTACAGAAGGTTGCGGCGGTGGAAATAGGGTTTCGTGGTGCTCTCGGATGTTTTCAGGGTATATGGATATATATAGGAGGAAGAAGTAGGTCGGTGGAGCCACGAGGGGCCCACGAGGGCAGGGGGCGCGCCTCCCTGCCTCATGGCCTACTCGTTTCTTTCTTAAAGTCCACTCCAAGTCTCCTGGATTGCGTTTGTTCCAAAAATAACTCTCCCGAAGGTTTCATTCCGCTTGGACTCCGTTTGATATTCCTTTTCTGCGAAACACTGAAATAGGCAAAAAAAAACAGCAATTTGCAGTGGGCCTTCGGTTAATAGGTTAGTCCCAAAAATAATATAGAAGTGCATAATAAAGCCCATTAAACATCCAAAACAGATAATATAATAGCATGGAACAATAAAAAATATAGATACGTTGGAGGCGTATAATAGCACAGAATTTTTGGTGTGGAATGCTACCTAGCATATTTCTCAATGTAATTTTCTTTATTGTGGCATGAATGTTCAGATCCGAAAGATTCAAGATAAAAGTTTAATATTGACATAAAAATAATAATACTTCAAGCATACTAACAAAGCAATCATGTCTTCTCAAAATAACATGGCCAAAGAAAGTTATCCCTACAAAATCATATAGTCTGGCTATGCTCTATCTTCATCACACAAAGTATTTAATCATGCACAACCCGATGACAAGCCAAGCAATTGTTTCATACTTTTGATGTTCTCAAACTTTTTCAATCTTCACGCAATACATGAGCGTGAGCCATGGACATAGCACTATATGTGGAATAGAATGGTGGTTGTGGAGAAGACAAAAAGGAGAAGATAGTCTCACATCAACTAGGCGTATCAACGGGCTATGGAGATGCCCATCAATAGATATCAATGTGAGTGAGTAGGGATTGCCATGCAACGGATGCACTAGAGCTATAAGCGTATGAAAGCTCAACAAAAGAAACTAAGTGGGTGTGCATCCAACTCGCTTGCTCACGAAGACCTAGGGCATTTTGAGGAAGCCCATCATTGGAATATACAAGCCAAGTTCTATAATGTAAAATTCCCACTAGTATATGAAAGTGACAACATAGGAGACTCTCTATCATGAAGATCATGGTGCTACTTTGAAGCACTGGTAAAAGGATAGTAACATTGTCCCTTCTCTCTTTTTTCTCTCATTTTTTTATTTGGGCCTTTTTCTCTTCTTTTTATGGCCTCTTTTTTTTTCTCTTTTTCTTTTCTTTTTTTCTTTTCGTCCGGAGTCTCATCCCGACTTGTGGGGGAATCATAGTCTCCATCATCCTTTCCTCACTTGGGACAATGCTCTAATAATGATGATCATCATACTTTTATTTACTTACAACTAAAAAATTACAACTCAATACTTAGAACAAAATATGACTCTATGTGAATGCCTCCGGCGGTGTACTGGGATATGCAATGAATCAAGAGTGACATGTATGAAAGAATTATAAAGGTGGCTTTGCCACAAATACGATGTCAACTACATGATCATGCAAAGCAATATGACAATGATGAAACGTGTCATAATAAACGGAATGGTGGTAAGTTGCATGGCAATATATCTCAGAATGGCTATGGAAATGCCATAATTGGTAGGTATGGTGGCTGTTTTGAGGAAGGTATATGGTGGGTGTATGATACCGGCAAAAGGTGCGCGGTATTAGAGAGGCTAGCAATGGTGGAAGGGTGAGAGTGCGTATAATCCATGGACTCAACATTAGTCATAAAGAACTCACATACTTATTGGAAAAATCTATTAGTTATCGAAACGAAGTACTACGCACATGCTCCTAGGGGGATAGATTGGTAGGAAAATACCATCGCTCGTCCCCGACCGCCACTCATAAGGAAGCCAATCAATAAATAAATCATGCTCCGACTTCATCACATAACGGTTCACCATACGTGCATGCTACGGGAATCACAAACGTTAGAACAAGTATTTCTCAAATTCACAACTACTCAACTAGCATGACTCTAATATCACCATCTTCATATCTCAAAACAATTATAAGGAATCAAACTTCTCATAGTATTCGATGCACTTTATATGATAGTTTTTATTATACCTATCTTGGATGTTCATCATATTAGGACTAATTTTATAGCCAAAGCAAACCACCATGCTGTTTTAAAATACTCTCAAAATAATATAAGTGAAGCATGAGAGATCAATTATTTCTATAAAATAAAACCACCACCGTGCTCTAAAAAGATATAAGTGAAGCACTAGAGCAAAATTATCTAGCTCAAAAGATATAAGTGAAGCACATAGAGTATTCTAATAAATTCCGATTCATGTGTGTCTCTCCAAAAGGTGTGTACAGCAAGGATGATTGTGGTAAACTAAAAAGCAAAGACTCAAATCATACAAGACCCTCCAAGCAAAACACATATCATGTGGTGAATAAAAATATAGCCTCAAGTAAAGTTACCGATAGATGAAGACAAAAGAGGGGATGCCTTCCGGGCATCCCCAAGCTTAGGCTTTTGGTTGTCCTTGAATTTTACATTGCGGTGACTTGGGAATCCCCAAGCTTAGGCTCTTGCCACTCCTTGTTCCATAATCCATCAAATCTTTACCCAAAACTTGAAAACTTCACAACACAAAACTAAACAGAAAATCTCATGAGCTCCGTTAGTATAAGAAAACAAATCACCACCATAAGGTACTGTAATGAACTCATTATTTATTTATATTGGTGTTAAACCTACTTTATAACAACTTCTCTATGGTTTATACCCCCCGATACTAGCCATAGATTCATCAAAATAAGCAAACAACACACGGAAAACAGAATCTGTCAAAAACAGAACAGCCTGTAGCAATCAGATTTGTTCGAATACTTCTGGAACTCCAAAAATTCTAACAAACTAGGAAAACCTGGATAATTTGTATATTGATCACCTGCAAAAAGAATTGGTATTTTATCACGTTCTGGTGAATGTTAACAATTATTTTCGTGAGCGCAAAGTTTCTGTCTTTTTCAGCAAGATCAAACAATTATCACCCAAGAAGATCCTATTGGTTCTACTTGGCACAAACCTTAATTTAAAACATGAAAACACATCTTAACAGAAGCTAGATAAATTATTTATTACTAAACAGAACCAAAAAGCAAGAAACAAAAATAAAATTGGGTTGCCTCCCAACAAGCGCTATCGTTTAACGCCCCTAGCTAGGCATAAAGGCAAGAATAGATCTAGCTATTGTCATCTTTGGTATGTAATCCATAAGTGGCTCTCATAATAGATTCATAAGGTAATTTTATTTTATTCCTAGGAAAGTGTTCCGTGCCTTTCCTTAACGGAAATTGGAATCTAATATTTCCTTCTTTCATATCAATAATTGCACCGATCGTTCTAAGGAAAGGTCTACCAAGAATAATAGGACATGTAGGATCGCAATCTATATCAAGAACAATGAAATCTATGGGCACATAATTCCTATTTCAACAATAAGAACATCATTAATTCTTCCCATAGGTTTCTTAATGGTGGAATCCGCAAGATGCAAATTTAAAGAACAATCATCAAATTCACGGAAACCTAACACATCACATACAGTTTTTGGAATCGTGGAAACACTAGCACCCAAATCACACAAAGCATAACACTCATGATATTTAATCTTAATTTTAATAGTAGGTTCCCACTCATCATAAAGTTTTCTAGGGATAGAAACTTCCAATTCAAGCTTTTCTTCACAAGATTGCATTAAAGCGTCAACGATATATTTGGTAAAAGCTTTATTTTGACTATAAGCATGAGGAGAATTTAACACGGATTGCAACAAGGAAATACAATCTATTAAAGAACAGTTATCATAATTAAATTCCTTGAAATCCAAAATAGTGGGTTCATTGCTATGTAAAGTTTTGACCTCTTCAATCCAACTTTTACCAATTTTTGCATCAAGATCTAAAAACTCTGAATCATTGGGACACCTTTTAAATAAGGTTGACTCATCTCCAGTTCCATCATTATCAAGATTCATATTGCAAAACAAAGATTTAATAGGAGACACATCAATCACTTTTAGATCTTCATCCCTATTATCATGAAAACTAGAAGAACATGCCTTTACAAAGCAATCTTTCTTAGCACGCATCCTAGCGGTTCTTTCCTTGCACTCATCAATGGAAATTCTCATAGATTTGAGAGACTCATTGATATCATGCTTAGGTGGAATAGATCTAAGTTTCAAAGAATCAACATCAAGAGAAATTCTATCCACGTTCCTAGCCAACTCATCAATCTTAGGCAATTTTTCCTCAAGCAAAGAATTGAAATTCTTTTGGGAAATCATAAATTCTTTAACACTAGTCTCAAAATCAGAGGGCATCTTATTAAAATTTCCATAAGAGTTGCTGTAGGAATTACCATAATTATTAGAGGAATTACTAGGAAATAACCTAGGATTAAAGTTTCCTTTATACGCGTTGTTACCAAAATTGTTCCTACCAACAAAATTAACATTCATAGATTCATTATTATTCTCAACCAAAGTGGACAAAGGCATATCATTATGATCAATAGGAGCACTCTTATTAGCAAACAATTTCATAAGTTCATCCATCTTTCCACTCAAAACATTAATTTCTTCTATTGCATGAACCTTTTTACTAGTAGATCTTTCGGTGTGCCATTGAGAATAATTAACCATAATATTATCTAGGAGTTTAGTAGCTTCTCCTAAAGTGATTTCCATTAAAGTGCCTCCCGCGGCCGAATCTAAAAGATTTCTAGAAGCAAAATTCAATCCGGCATAAAATTTTTGTATGATCATCCATAAATTCAATCCATGTGTAGGGCAATTGCGAATCATTAATTTCATCCTCTCCCAGATTGTGCAACATGCTCATGATCAAGTTGCTTAAAATTCATAATATCGTTTCTAAGAGAGATGATCTTAGCGGGAGGAAAATACTTAGAGATAAAAGCATCTTTGCACTTATTCCATGAATCAATACTTTTTTTAGGCAAAGACGAAAACCAAGTTTTAGCACGATTTCTAAGCGAAAACGGAAATAGCTTCAATTTAACAATATCATTATCCACGTCTTTCTTCTTTTGCATATCACACAAATCAACAAAGTTGTTTAGATGAGTAGCGACCATCTTCACTAGGAAGGCCAGAGAATTGATCTTTCATGACAAGATTCAACAAAGCAGCATTAATTTCACAAGATTTAACATCGGTAAGAGGAGCAATCGGAGTGCTAAGAAAATCATTATTGTTGGTATTGGAAAAACCACACAATTTAGTATTGTCTTGAGCCATCGTGACAAACAATCTAACACACAAACACACAAGAAGCAGGCGGAAAGGGCGAACGAAAAAGAGGGCAAATAAAATGGCAAGGGTGAAGTGGGGGAGAGGAAAACGTGAGGCAAATGGAAAATAATGTAATGCAAGGGATAAGAGTTGTGATGGGTACTCGGTATGTCTTGACTTGACTTGACTTGGCGTAGATCTCCCCGGCAACGGCGCCAGAAATCCTTCTTGCTACCTCTTGAGCCTGCGTTGGTTTTCCCTTGAAGAGGAAAGGGTGATGCAGCAAAGTAGCGTAAGTATTTCCCTCAGTTTTGAGAACCAAGGTATCAATCCAGTAGGAGACTGCACGCAAGTCGCCTCGTACCTACACAAACAAATAAGAACCTTGCAACCAACGCGATAAAGGGGTTGTCAATCCCTTCACGGCCACTTGCAAAAGTGAGATCTGATAGAGATAATAAGATAAATATTTTTGGTATTTTTACGATATAGATTGGAAAGTAAAGATTGCAAAATAAAAGATAGCGAAATAGTAAATTGATAGGAAAGCAATATGATGGAAGATAGACCCGGGGGCCATAGGTTTCACTAGTGGGATCTCTCAAGATAGCATAATTTACGGTGGGTGAACGAATTACCGTCGAGAAATTGATAGAAAAGCACATAGTTATGAGAATATCTAGGCATGATCATGTATATAGGCATCACGTCCGCGACAAGTAGATTGAAACGATTCTGCATCTACTACTATTACTCCACACATCGACCGCTATTCAGCATGCATCTAGAGTATTAAGTTCATAAGAACAGAGTAACACATTAGGCAAGATGACATGATGTAGAGGGATAAACTCAAGCAATATGATATAAACCCCATCTTTTTATCCTTGATGGCAACAATAGAATACGTGCCTTGCTGCCCGTGCTGTCAATGGGAAAGGACACCGCAAGATTGAACCCAAAGCTAAGCACTTCTCCCATTGCAAGAAAGATCAATCTAGTAGGCCAAACCAAACTGATAATTCGAAGAGACTTGCAAAGATAATTAAATCATGCATAAAAGAATTCAGAGAAGATTCAAATATTGTTCATAGTTGATCATAAACCCACAATTCATCGGATCTCGACAAACACACCGCAAAAAGAATTACATCGAATAGATCTCCAAGAAGATCGAGGAGAACTTTGTATTCAGATCCAACTATGGACCCGAAGGTCTGTGGTAAACTACTCACACATCATCAGAGAGGCTATGGTGTTGATGTAGAAGCCCTCCGTGATTGATTCCCCCTCCGGCGGAGCGCCGGAAAAGGCCCCAAGATGGGATCTCACAGGTACAGAAGGTTGCGGCGGTGGAAATAGGGTTTCGTGGTTCTCTTGGATGTTTTCAGGGTATATGGATATATATAGGAGGAAGAAGTAGGTCTGTGGAGCCACAAGGGGCCCACGAGGGTGGGGGGCGCACCTACCCCCCTGGGCGTGCGTCCCTGCCTCGTGGCCTACTCGTTTCTTTCTTGACGTCCACTCCAAATATCCTGGATTCCGTTTGTTCCAAAAATAACTCCCCCGAAGGTTTCATTCCGTTTGGACTCCGTTTGATATTCCTTTTCTGCGAAACACTGAAATAGGCAAAAAAACAACAATTTGCACTGGGCCTTCGGTTAATAGGTTAGTCCCAAAAATAATATAAAAGTGCATAATAAAGCCCATTAAACATCCAAAACAGATAATATAATAGCATGGAACAATCAAAAATTATAGATACGTTGGAGACGTATCACTCCTCCATGTCCGTGGGCTCGGTGGTGGATGCCCTTGCCGGGGATGCCCCTCGAAGCGGCGTAGTCGAGGGGGGCGGCATGTTGGGAGTAGCCCTCGGCGGCTCCTCCTGCTGCCGTTCTCCTCCTGCAAACCCAGCAAGGTCAGTGTCAAGAATTCACACCCCAATGCTCATCGGTGAAGGAGTGAGTGGTGGACTCACGCTGGGGGCTGCGTCGGGGCTGCTGTCCGGGCTGCTCTCCACCAGCAACGGCGTACGCGAGGTACCCGCCGGGGGCTTGTCGCCCGTCGAGGCCTTGGCCCTCTTCGCCACCCGCTGGGCCAGCGTCTCCACGTCCCTGTGAAGATAACATCAAATCAAAGGAGGATAACACAGGAGTAAAGTCAGGAGATGATGTGGGGGAAAAAATACTTACTCTTCCTCCACCTCCTCCTCCACTAGCTTCCTCTTCCTCGCTGGGCTAAAAGATCCGAGGTTGAGCTCGGCCTCCAAGGTGCTTTCCGAAGGGGAAGGGGATGGGGTCTGGTGCCGTGGACGAGGAGGAAGTAGTCGCCGTCCTCTTCGCCACCGCGGCCTTCGCCGCCTTCTTCGCTGCTGCGGCCTTCATCGCCCTCGTCTCGCGCATGAGCTGCTCCTGGGGCTGCTGCCGCTGCGTGATCCTGCCGGGCCGGACCGGTTCACCAGAGCTGGCCCGCCGCAGGACGCGCTGCCTCCCCGCAGCCGGGGGGTCGTTCACCTCGATCTCCTCTTCGGACGACTCATCGCCCGCGTCTTCAACAAGGGGGGCATCGGCGCTGGCGCCGCTGGCCTCCCCGTAGACTCCGCCCACTGGGCGAGCTCCTTCTCCTCCGCGGCCTCATTGGTCTGGTCCTCTACGCTGCCGGCCTCCCTGGTGAGCGCCGCCTCCGCCTCCGCCGCCCTGGCGGCGATGTAGTCCAGCTCCGCCTTGGTGGTGTCCTGGATGAGCAGCGGCTCGTCGCGGACATAAGCCTCCGACAAAGTGTCGAAGAACTCCTGCACTTTCTCCGCTGGCGGCTCGGCCCAGGCCGGGTCAAGGCCATGCGCGTTGAAGTCCGGCATCATGGCAATGATGGCGGACTGGCGAGAGTTGTTGCTCAGCGGAACCACCCCCGCCAGCAACCCAAACTGGGCCCCCTTGACGGCCTTCGCGGCCCTGCCGGTTCTCTCAGCCCTGCCGTCGCCGTCCACGTCAAGCTGAAAGAGCCTTTGGCAGAAGTGGGTGTGCCCCATCACCGTGAAATTGTGCTTTAGGCCAGGGCGAAGCCTCATGACGTCGGCCGCGTTCCTGAAATCCTAGGTCGGCCTCCCCTTGTTGTGTAGCGGGGCGATTCGGCGCCGGATGAAGTCGGCCCCAATCATCTCAAGGGTGAGCCTGGCCATGGCGAGGCGATGGATCCTGGTGGTGGCGACCGTGAGCTTCTCGTCATTGGCGTCGAGGTCGCTCCAGTCCCTGTGGCGGGTCGGCGGGCTCTGACAAACCCGGCCGAACTCCAGCGGGTCCTTCTCCTCGATCCAGCACCACCGGCTCCGCCACTCCTCCCACCTCTCCTTCTGGGCACCCTCCGGATACGTGCCCTTCTCCTGGGTCCTCGGAATCCAGGTGATGCAGCCAGAGATGGCGCCCCTTGGCTGGAGGCGAGGGGAGAAGTAGTGGCAGAAGAGTGTCGTGCTAGGGAGCACCCCGGCAAAGCCCTCGCAGAGATGGGCAAAGAAAGCCATGCACGCCACGACATTCGGCGTAAGATCCAGAAGATGGAAGCCATAGGTGTGCATGACGTCATTGAAGAAGTCAGAGAAAGGGGGGCAGAGCCCGCAGGAGAAGAAATCGACGAAGAAGGGGTACCGATTTGGCCGGCCTTGGTGAAATCGGCGGGGACGACGTGCGTGGTAGGGTGCCCCGTCGTCTTCCTCCCCCACAGGGGCAAGAAGAAGCTCTTGAGGTGGACCGCATCGACCGTCGAAGGGAAGTAGGCGAGCTGCGTCCGCCGCACCGCCAACTCGCTCTGTGGCGCCTCCTTCTCCCCGACGTCCTTGGCCGCTCCCTTGCCCTTGCTGGTTTTGGGTGCCATGGCGGCTGGGAGAAGGCAAAGGATCAAGAGTGATGGGGGCGTAACGGCAACAAGAATAGGCGAAAGCTTCGAATCTTTCACCTGAGGAAGAAGAGGGGAACGGTGGTTCCGAGATTGGAAGAGGCGTAGAGGTTAAATGAGCAGCGCGCCTGCGGTTTTTCCTTTTTTATGGGGAAGGCGCATGCCGCCTCTTTACCGTTTACCATGATGTGATGCATGCGTGCAGGAACCGTCCCACACATGACCCCCACGCCACACATTCAACGCGAGTCATGGGGAAGTGCAACTGGCAAGGGGAGTTACTGCAATAAAACTCGGCCCGCATGCCCGCGCACCGTTTTGGGCCAAGCCCAACAACGCGTCACGCTTATGTGTGGCCCAGGCCCGGGGGCTCCTGTCGGTGTACAAAAGTAGGGGTCCTATTTTGTACCCCTTTACTTGTGCACGGGCAGTTAGAGCCGCGCCTGCGGCCACACTTAGCGGGGCAGAGGAAGGAAGCAAAGTCGCAAGACGACCAGAGCAACGCCAAGCTAGAAACACGAAGAGCAGGAGGGCGAGGTGAACTCCCCCGGTAAGGCCCTTGCCGGGGCGGCCACCACAGCCCCGGCAAGAACTTTGCCGGGGCAACTTGCCCAACACCAGCAGAGCTGCCACCCTTGAATCACATTGGAACCAAAGCTCGGGAGGCGCCTCTGTGGTGGCATGCAGATCTTTGTGAAGACCAAGAACATACAACACTTGGTGAGAATCAGAAGACGAAGATCCTTGGCAAGATCCTTGTCGAGGATACCCACGAGGCCCCCGGCAAGACCCTTGCCGGGGACACCCACGACGCCCCGGCAAGACCCTTGCCGGAGACATCCGCGGGGCCGCGGCCAGGCCCACACCTGCCAAGACTCCACCGCCGTTCCCACACAGCTGCCAGCCCACCAACTAGGCGAGCACCTGCATGGCGACGTGCGGCCTCTAGGCCAACTTAGCAAGCACCTGCGTGGTGGCATGCAGATCTTCATGAAAACTCTGCCACCGCACCAACTCAGCAGCCAGCCAGCCAGCATGGCACTACATGCCTCGTCGGCTCGGACGCGCGTCGATGCCAGGCGAGGCGGCGACAGTTGGGACGGGCTTCCTCGCCGTCCCCGATAAAGCAAGAAGGGCACGTCGGCAGTGCATTAAATGTGTTTGTCCTACGGTGCCAGGAGATAGACTCGAGCATTGTATAGCTTTCCACCTCCTGTGTGCCACAATGGCAGCCCCTTCAACTATAAAAGGAGGCCCGCGGCGTACAGAGAGAGGATTCAGACTTTTTGGACCCTGCACGCTTTGTAGCTAGACCAAGAACACCAGATAAACATAAAGCAGGAGGAGTAGGGTATTACGCATCACTTGCAACCCGAACCTGGATAATCACCCTTGCGTTGATCTTCTAATCCCGCTCTTTCCATAGCCCCGCGCCTGCCAACCATAGCAAAAGGGTTTCTACGTGATCCCGTAGGTGTCGTTTCCCCCAAAAAATTTGGAGCTACCGATTTGTTAAACTCGGTGATACCGAAGCAATTTTGGAACCTAAACTAGTGAACTCGGTCAGACCGAGTCACAGTTTGGTGGCACCGAGATTGCTAGGGTTTCACAGAGAGTCGAACTCGGTCGCACCGATTTGCATTTTTCGGTCAGACCAAAAACGCATGTGCAATGTCCTAAGCCAAATCGATGAGACCGATTTCTACAACTCGGTCGGTCCGAGATGAGTTTGGCGGAGTTAACCCTAAATTTTCAAATCAACTGTAACCTAAAGGATGTTTTCTATGGATAGATTGTTTTCATACGTGGTAAAGATCATGGCAAAGCAATGTGCTATGAATCGGAGTAAGGGATTAGCACATAGAGTCGAACCCATACCCTAGTTTGGCGGGAGTTCGCTACAACGACAACGGTGGAGCAGATTCCGTTGACGGCGACGGAAACCAGCGGCGGGAGGTCCCTGGCAGCGAGGAGACGATCCGGAGACCCTGACAGCGAGCTGAGGAGTTTGAAGAAATTTCCAAAATCTCACCCGTGGGTTTATATATCCCGACCCCATCGGTGTGACCGAGTGGAACAACTCGGTGGCACCGAGATGCAGAATCGCAAGCGGTTACTGCAACTCGGTGTGACCGAAAAGTTCAAATCGGTTGCACCGAGATGGAAAACCTAGATCAACTTAGTGAACTCGGTGTGACCGAAGTGGATGACTCGGTCATACCGAAATGCACAAAGAGGTTTTGGAAGTTTAAGTCTATGACGAATCGGGGACACCGACTGCTCCTCACACATAGTGGTTTGAATCTGACTTGACCAAACTTTGTGATGTAGCATGAATAGAGTTTGAGACGAGAAAAGCATAGATAGCTAGAGGGAGTTCTTAGGAATTCTTGTCCATCCATTTGGCAAAAGAGAAAAAGCCAAACAGTCAAAGCAACAAATGGATGTCCTCGAATGAGTAAAATATGCAATCAACATGCTCACACAATAAAATGGCAAATGAAATATGTGACAAAGCATGCACAAACACTCTAGCATCTATCAAGCAATTGGTGATGACTAGGTCATCTATATATGAGTATATTGACTTAGGAGTCAAATGAGGACATTTGATCATAGGTCATACTCATCATTTAAGCACAAGTGGGTTTCCACTTTTACATAAAGCATTGTTGTGTTCACACCATTAGAGTTGCTTTAGCTCAATTGATTAGAGTAAAGCTCCCCCTAGATGTGATATCCCCCCTAAGAGGGATGAACTAACCTTGGGTTTTGTCGATGATGACTTCATGTAGGTGTTGAAGATGTGGATGCTCAATGTTGATGTAGATCGTTCGGAGCAATCCATTGGAGTGAGTTGCACTTTCAATACCTACACGGGTTATTCCCACAAGGAACAAACAAGGATATCCATAGACATAGAGTGATGTTCACATAAGATGATGTCCATGAAAGCATTAGGTTACCTTGTCCCTTGTCTTACCAACAAGAGGGTTTGTGACTCCTTGAACTAGTGCAAGATGTGGAAGTTGTTTGCACATGTCCTTGCCAAAAGATATGAGTGAAGTATGTTGGCGGAGTCACCCTCAAGAACTCTCTAGTTCTTCTTCTTCGGGATCCACACCATCTTGATGGGAATCCATGGAGTTGTAGTCGTACTTGATGTAGTAGAACTTGATGTAGTCTTGGGAACCCACTTGACCAAGGCCTTGGGAGCTTCTTCAAATGCATCAATCTCCTCTTGAAGCTTGTCCTTGCCTTTTTGCTTGTGGTCTTGTGGTGGAAGATCATCTTGAGCTTGTGTTCCTTGAAAAGAAGTAGGATCATACTTCTCTTGTTGAGTAACAAACTTCGTCTTGGGGTATTGATCTTCTTCCCATTCAACTCCATTGGAATTGAACTTTCGTTCAAAACCAACACCTTGATTCTTCCGGTGTCTTCCTTGCTTGCGTACAATTTCCTCAAATTTCTTACTTCCGGCAAGGCTCTTGTAAACACCTTTCTATATAATTCCCTTCAATAAGCTATTTTATTGCTCAAGTGTAACTTGGCTAAGAGAATCATTAGTGGAATCAAGAGAACTACTAGAAGCAACAACATTGGATTTAGCATGATTATTGTTCCTACTAGATGCAGAATCTTTCTTACTCTTGTTGCTAGATTTTACTTGTGGCATGTAAGTAGACAAGAGTAAACACTTGGCAATGTAAGAAGAACTTTTCTTGAGAAGATCATCATTGATTGCTTTTAAGAACTCATGTTCTTGCTCAAGGTTGAGCTTTTCAAAGCGTAGCTTCTCACAAGTCTTTAAAAGTTCTCAATGATCTTCTAAGGTAGTTTCATGAGCTAACTTAAGAGTGTTTAGTTCTTTAGTTAGACGCTCAATCTCCTTCTTATCATCGTCATTCGTTTTATCTTGATTAGCATGATTAATAGCAAGTTCATCATAGTTTTCATAACTAGAGTTATCAACAAGTAAATCATCATCTCCTAGCAAATCATCTTCATCACTATTGAAATCAACATACTCGGGGTGTGATACCTTTGGGCCTTTAGACATGAAGCATCTTCCAATTCCTTCATTTGGTGAGTCAAATATGTCATAGGAGTTGGTTGACACAAGTGCTAGACCGGCAACACCTTCATCTTGAGTATATTCGGAGTCAGAGTGATAACTTCTTTCGGAGTGATGGTCGGAGTCAGAGCCGGATACCCATTCACCAACATGAGCTTGATGTCTTCGTTTTGTGTAGCTCTTTGATGATTTGTCCTTCCTTTTCGAATCCTTGCTTCTCTGAGAGGCTCTACGCTCATAACGATCATATCTGCTCCTTCTCTCTCTTGGTGGTGATTCTTCTCTTCTACTTCTTCTTTTGGGAGAATCTTCTCTTCTTTTGTAGGGAGCCGTACACTCATTGGAGTAGTGTCCGGGTCTTCCACAATTGTAGCAATTTCGTTCACGACTTGAAGATCTTTTGTCATTGTAGGACCTTGACTTGGAACTTCTATCCTTGCTTCTACTCTTGTAGAACTTGTTGAAGTTCTTCACCATTAGGCTCAATTATTCATTGAAGGTTTGTTTCTCACTTGATGATGTGGGAGCATCACATGAGGCTTTGTAAGCACCACTTGACTTGTTGTGGAGCTCTTCCTTAACCTTAAGTGACATCTCATGAGCAACAATTCTTCCAATGACTTCCGTTGGCTTGAGATCTTTGTAGTTGGGCATCATTTGGATCAATGTGCACACGGTATCATATTTTCCATCCAAGGCTCTTCAGATCTTCTTGATGATGAATCTATCGGTCATCTCTTCACTTCCTAAGCTGGCAATCTCATTTGTGATGAGAGCAAGCCTAGAGTACATTTCAGCGACACCTTCACCATCCTTCATTTTGAACTTGTCAAGTTGACTTTGAAGCACATCCAATTTGGATTCCTTGACAGAGTCGGTACCCTCATGCATGTCAATCAAAGTATCCCAAATTTCCTTTGCATTCTCAAGACGGCTGATTTTGACAATCCGTTGAAGAGAATATCACAAGCTTGAGCATTGTATTGCAGCATCTTCAACTCTTCTGCTGTAGCTTCACGGTTCGGTTCTCTTCCATCAAAGAATTCACCTTGCAAGCCAATACACACAATAGCCAAACGGCAAGGTTATGTCCAAGAATATGCATTTTCATCTTGTGCTTCCAACTAGCAAAATTAGTACCATCAAAGTAAGGACCTCTACGGTGGTAATTTCCCTCGCTAGACGCCATATTCTCCTAGGTTGTGAAACCAAGGCTATGATCACCAAAAGGTATGGAAATCAAGGCAAATGGAGACCAAAGCTCTGATACCACTTGTAGGATCGAAAGTATGTCTAGAGGGGGGGGGGTGATTAGACTACTTGACCAAATAAAAATATAGCCTTTTCCCAATTTTATGTTTTGGCAGATTTTATCAACTTAGCACTAGTCAAGTAAACAACCTACACATGCAAGTCCAAGAGTATAGCAGCGGAATGTAAAACATTGCACATGAAGGTAAAGGGAGGAGTTTGGAGGGAGCAAACGCAATGTAGACACGGAGATTTTTGGCGTGGTTCCGATAGGTGGTGCTATCGTACATCCACGTTGATGGAGACTTCAACCCATGAAATGTAACGGTTGCGCGAGTCCACGGAGGGCTCCACCCACGAAGGGTCCATGAAGAAGCAACCTTGTCTATCCCACCATGGCCATCGCCCATGAAGGACTTGCCTCACTAGGGTAGATCTTCACGAAGTAGGCGATCTCCTTGCCCGTACAAACTCCTTGGTTCAACTCCACAATCTTGACGGAGGCTCCCAAGTGACACCTAACCAATCTAGGAGACACCACTCTCCAAAAGGTAATAGATGGTGTGTTGATGAGGAACTCCTTGCTCTTGTGCTTCAAATGATAGTCTCCCCAACACTCAACTCTCTCTCATAGATTTGGATTTGGTGGAAAGATGATTTGAGTGGAAAGCAACTTGGAGAAGGCTAGAGATCAAGATTTATGTGGTTGAAATGGAATATCTTGACCTCAACACATGAGTAGGTGGTTCTCTCTCAGAAAATGTATGATGTAAGTGTAGGCATGTTCTGATGGCTCTCTCCACGAATGAATAGTGGGTGGAGGGGTATATATAGCCTCCACACAAAATCTAACCGTTACACACAAATCACCAAACTCGGTGGGACCGAATAATGAAACTCGGCCCGACTGATTTAGTTCAAAATGTGAACGTCAGGATTTTCGGTGGGACTGACATGTCAACTCGGTGGGACCGATTTCATTAGGGTTAGGGCATAACGTAATCTCGGTGAGACCGATTACACAAACTCGGTGGGACCGACTTTGGTAATAAGATAACCAGAGAGTTGGTCAGACAAACTCGGTGGGACCGATTCGCTCATCTCGGTGAGACCGAAACGTTACGAAGGGGAAACAGAGAGTTTGCATTGCTAACTCGGTGGGACCGATCGCTCATCTCGGTTGGACCGAAACGTTACGAAGGGAAATAGAGTGTTTGCAATCCCATCTCGGTGAGACCGAGATCCCTATCGGTAGGTCCGAAGTGACTAGGGTTTTGTGGCAGTGGCTATGTCAACTGAACTCGGTGGCGCCGGATAGAAAGTTTTGGTGGGGCCGAATTTGACTTTTGGTTTGGGACATATGTGGATATGAGAAAGTGGTTGAGGGGTTTGGAGCATCTCACTAAGCACTTTGAGCAAGTAAGTCATTAAGCAACACCTCATCCCCTTTTAATAGTATTGGCTTTTCCTATGGACTCAATGTGATCTTGAATCACTAAAAGTAAAATGTAGAGTCTTGATCTTTAGAGCTTGAGCCAATCTTTTGTCCTTAGCATTTTGAGGGGTCCACATTTCTAATCCATGCCATGCCAATCATTGAGCTTTCCTGAAATATTTATCTTGAGATATCATTAGCTCAATGAGCTATATGTTGTTAGGAATTAGCAAAACCACCTAGGGATAGTTGCACTTTCACACTTCACCTTTCTTGGGGCTAAGGGCCTAAGGGAAGGCATTGTGGAGTAATAAGTAGATGCTTGGTTGCTAGAGTGACAGAAGCTTAAACCCTACTTTATGTGTTATTCCATAAGGGGCTGATTTGGATCCATATGTTTCATGCTATGGTTAGATTTATCTTAATTCTTCTTTCGTAGTTGCGGATGCTTGCAAGAGGGGGTAATCATAAGTGGGTCACTTGTTCAAGTAAGAACGACACCCAAGTATCGGTCCACCCACATATCAAATTATCAAAGTAGCAAATGCGACAACTAAACATGATGAACAAGACTAGACAATAATTCCCATGTGTCCTCGAGAACGCTTTGATTATTATAAGAGAATGTTCCAGCTTGTCCTTTGCTATAAAAAGGATTGGGCCAGCTTGCTGCACCTTTGCTAATATTGTCACTTGCTACTTATTATGAATTATCTTGCTACAAAACTATTTATCACTGTTCTTTCAGCCCTTGCAGAGTATACCTTGGTGAAAACCAGTTGTCATTTCTTTCCGCTCCTCTTTGGGTTCGACACTCTTTACTTATCGAAAGGACTACGATTGATCCCCCATACTTGTGGGTCATTAGAGATTGCTAGAGAATTTCTTGCTTGTAATGATAGAGAAGATCTTAAGAAATTACTAAGCTGGAAGAAAAGGCTATGATAGAGAGAATGAATATGATCCCAAGTATGCTACTTCTTCTATCTTAGTTACTGATAAGGATTATGAATTATCCGTTTATCCTTAACTTATTATTTTGGTACAATCTTACTAAATTAAATGACATAGACACCCTGTTTGCTCACGAGGAATTTTTTTTTCTGCTACTAATTCTTAAGTTGTTTCCTTTCTCATTAAAGGGTGATGCTAAAGTATGGTTTAATACTCTTGCTGCTGGTTGTGTGCGTAGTCCCCGGGATATGATATATTACTTCTCTGAAAAATATTTTCCTGCTCATAAGAAATAAGCTGCCTTGCAGGAAATATATAACTTTATGCAATTTGAAGAAGAGAATCTCCCTCAAGCTTGGGGAGGCTTCTCCAACTACTTAATGCTCTGCCTGATCATCCTCTTAAGAAAAATAAAATTCTTGATATTTTTTATAATGGACTAACCGATGCTTCTAGGGACTACCTAGATAGTTGTGCGGGTTGTGTTTTCAGGGAACAGACGGTTGAACAGGCTCAAGAATTATTGGATAAATACTAAGGAATGTCGATGATTGGACACTTTCTGAACCACCACCTAAACCAACTCCAAAGAAGAGAGGTATTCTATTCCTCAGTCCAGAAGATATGCGAGAAGCAAATAAATCTATGAAAGAAATGGGTATTTGTCGGAATCAGGGCTCCGGGGACCCAAGAAAGGTTCGAACTCTGGGGTGTGCTTACAGTGCCTCGCTTAGCCCTACCCTGCTACTCACTATCACATGGCGATGCTCCGACGTGCTCGAGCGAGAGGAAATAAGAACTACAAACGCAGCAGTTTACCCAGTTTCAGGACACCTTGCGGTGTATGACCTTACTCCTGCTTTGTGGTTTGATTGCCTCACGAGGGAGGATGAGTGTGTGTGTACAAGGAGGATGAACTGCCTCGGGAGGCTCGGATGGCTCGAGAGATCCCAGGACTTCGTCCCTTTCTACAGTGGCGTCTAGCCTATATTTATAATGGCCCCGGCCCTCTTCCCCCGAAAACTCTAGGCGGGAAGGGTTGCCACCACGGCCAATTTTGAAGGTGGATAGGAGTACAACTTATCCTGTTAGAGGTGGTCTTCGCCTGCTAAAGCTCCCTACCATGACGCGCTGGTGGGCTCGGTGATGACCTCCGTCCTGGCGAGCCCGCTGTCCTGGTCTTCTTGCACCAAAGTGGCAACCTTTGGGGGTTGCTTCGGGAACCGATGCGCCGTCCATGTTCCCTTAGCATGAAAGTGGAAAACCTCCATATCCGAGCCTGTTGGTGCCCCTCTGGCTCCGCTCATCGTCACACGCGTCACCCACGTGAAGCAGCAGGGCCGCATGACTCCTCTGTCTGACCCTTGATCTGCACGCCTCCGCGAGGGGCCCTGGGAGGCAGCCTCAGGAAGCCGTCCCGCGAGAGAGCCTCGCGAGGCTCTTGAAGACACCTGACGACGCGCCCCTCGCGAGTGCCTGGCTCGTGAAGTCTGAAGGTGGGCCATCCTAGCCTTTCTGCTAGCGCCGCATGATGGGCCGCAGGCAGACGGGCCTGGGTACCCCCAGTCCCATGAGCCCGACATTATTAAATCGGAAGATGTCAAGAATCTACCCCCTATTGAAGAAATACATGGAATTGGCATCCCGACACAGGTAGTGGAGGTAAATTATCTTTATAGATTTGATGAAGACATTCCCTATAATAAACCTCCTAGTCAGTGCTTGGATGAATTTGATAACTTTGTTGTGAAGCAAGAAAACTTTAATAGATATGTAAGCAATCAACTGAAACGTAATGCTATCATGATTGAACGCTTGAGTTATTTGATGTTTAGAATTGCTAATGATATTAAGGCTTATGTAAACATTCATCCATGGTTCACACTCAGTTGGAACAAGTTTCTAAATCACAAAATGATTTGCTTAATGAGATGAACAATAAAAAGAATGATCATGATATTAGAGTCGTTACTAGAGGTGGTAAAATGACTCAGGATCCTCTATATCCTGAAGGTCCTAAGAGGATTGAGCAAGACTCTCCTAGAATTAATAATGATGCACCTAGTTCACCTAGGAAGAAGAAAAAGAATAAGGATTGAACTTTGCATGCTTCTAGACAACCTGTTGTAGAGAAACCTAAGGTTGAACATGATGAACCACCTATCGTAGCTATCCCATGAGCTAAGCAGGTGTGTATTGTAAAGCACTGGATCTGCGATGTAATACTATGACATGTGATGTGATACATCTCCATCATATCTACCTTTCCAAACATTTTTGCTCTTGTTTTGGACTCTAATTTGCATGATCTGAATGAAACTAACCCAGACTCACGCTATTTTTAGCAGAACTACCATGATGTTGTTTTTTGTGCAGAAATAAAAGTTCTCGGAATAGGACGAAACTTTGCGGAGATTTTTTAAAATAAAAATGCTAGAATGAAGATCCACCAGAGGGGGCCACTAGTTGCTCATAAGGCAACAGGGCGCGCCTACCCCCCAGGCATGCCCTGATGCCTTGTGGGTCCCATAGGTGGCCGTCTAACCTAATTCCAACTCTATAAACGTTTCCCCAAGAAAAAATAGGATAAGAAGTTTCATCGCATTTTACGACATGGAGCCGCCGCCACCTCCTGTTCTTCATCAGGAGGGCTGTTTTGGAGTCCGTTCGGGGCTCCGGAGAGGGGATTCGTCGCCATCGTCATCATCAACCCTTCTTCATCAACAATTTCATGATGCTCACCACCGGGAGTGATTAATTCCTTCATAGGCTTGCTAGACGGTGATGGAGTTGGATGAGATTTGTCATGTAATCGAGTCAATATGTTAGGGCTTGATCCCTAGTATCCACTATGTTTTGAGATTGATGTTGCTATGACTTTGCTATGCTTAATGCTTGTCACTAGGGCCCGAGTGCCACGATTTGAGATATGAACCCTCTATGTTTTCATGAATATATTTGAGTTCTTGATCCCATCTGCTAGTTGTATGCACTTGTTATTGTTCTGATACGTAGACCCCAAAGTGACAATAGTTGGGATACTCTCCGGGGATGACTGTAATTCGAGGAGTTCATGTATTCACCATGTGTTAATGCTTTGTTCTAGCTCTCTATTAAAAGGAGGCCTTAATATCCCTTAGATTTCCTTATGGACCCCGCTGCCACGGCAGGGTAGGACAAAGATGTCATGCAAGTATTTACTATAAGCACGTATAATACATGCCTACATTGAATTGATGAATTGGAGCTATTGTGTATCGCTCTAGGTTGTGACTGTTATATGATGAATGTCATCCAACACAAATATCCATCGCTGACCCAATGCCTACGCTTTGCTCATATTGATCTCTGCTAAGTTACTACCTTTGCTCCTGCTGTTACAATCACTACAAAACTGCTATTGTTACTTTCGCTGTTACTATCAAACTGTCATACTATTATTCTACTAAATACTTTGCTCCAGGTATTTAGTTCTCCAGGTGTGGTTGAATTGAAAACTCAAATGCTAAGTCTCATAAATATTCTTTGGACCCCTTGTGTCGAATCAATAAATTTGGGTGAAATACTACCCTCGAAGATTGTCACGGTCCCCTATACTTGTGGGTTATCATGATGTATTCTTGGTATTTCAGCATTAACTATGCGTGTCAGCTATTGATCCAGGGATTGGAAGAGCAAGCGTAGAGATTTGGGGCCCCTCTCGAGACCGAGTCATGACACATAGAGAGTTTAAAGATGCCTGGCATATGGTTTGTGATGCTCAAAATAGACCTCATGCTCCAGCTCCAAGAACTGGGTGCCAAAGATTCTGTAGTTATGCTCCCCAAGATCCAACCAATCTCCTACAACAAAAGGGTGGAGCAAAATGGTAAGTTCAACTACAGAATTCATAAGAGTACTAGTCAAGAGGGAAAGCTGGAAACATAGACAAAAGTCATGCATACGTACAAGGGTCAACGCCAAACAAACCTTGGAAGTCGACCTCAAACATCACTAGTTGCACAAGTATACAGGAGAGTCTTTCTACTATCAGGAATGTCTTCGCGTGTGTAATCCAACATTTCAATCACACCATCCTCCCGGCATTGATAAGACTTGTAGTTGTGTAGCATAAAAATCCACAATCATGCAAGCTAACCAGAAAAAAGAAAGGGTACATTAAAATAAAATACATGAATATAACAAAAATAAAAAAAACCATGCATTACACGAACAAAACTCAACTAATAAATTTCATTAAAAAGGATACTCACGTGTTATGCTGTCGCGGCACAGGAACAAACCCGCTAGAGAAATCATTAACACGCACCGGGGAGAACGGTTTGGCCCTACCTACACTGGATTCCCTCTAGAGCCTCTTTATATTATCTGTCATGGTCTTGAAAAATCTAACCGCATCACCCCAGGTTTCATCACGGAGTGAATCAAGGCACTCAAAATGACGGAACTTCAAATTGAGAATAACCAAGCACCTTCATGCCAGGTACAAATGGTGGCAGATCAAAAGTAGACAACTGAACATGACAAAAATAAGCAGAGCAAGGAAATTCATCAGTCCAAACAAATCACACAATCATCAGTTCTAAATGATTAAGCACCTCAGCACAAAAAATAGGCTAGTTAAGTTTATTTCCACCGCCCAAACTTGTAAGAATTTTTTATTTTGAGTTCGTTACAACAATAAGTATAGCTTTAAATAAGAGCACACATGCTTACATCAGTATAGAAAAAATATTAACAAAAGGATGAGTCACATACAAAGTCATAACCATGAACCCCTGATCTTGTGAACCACTACCACACAATGCCATCGATATCTCCATTAAGGATCTTGGTCTATTGTACGAAACACAAAAAATAGTTAAAAAATTGTCAAACAACTTATCAAACCTAATGGAGGATAGTAAAGACAAACAAAAAAAATAAACAAGCAATACTCACCGTCACTCATCTGGGAACAATCAGCTTGTCAGTGCCCCAATACTTTTCGCGTAGAGAATGTAGAACAACATCACCCGCATCCGAGTTGAGGCCACCCAAGATGAACACAAAAGCCACATCACCAACGCTAGTGTCACACTCATCATTTTGAAACTTTGGCAAATTACTGGGGAAAACAGAGGATGCGGGGAATTAAAACCATTGTAGTGCCAGCAAGAATGACGGAGAAAAAGGAAAAAAATGAAAGGCACAAACATGACACAAAAACCCCACTAACCGTTTCTCATGGTTCGTGTGCAACCTCATAACAGTGAAGAAAAACACATCAACCTTTGCGCATTAGTACCATCTGCTTACATGAAAAAGAAATAAACAATAAGTTCAAACATTATAGGGGAACACAACCACCACACCATAAATGAGAAGTACATTAAAAAGGGGCACCAAACCCTAACACTATTATAAATTCTTGCCTGCACTTTTAGGGTTTGACAACGAAAAATCTTGTGACGATAGCAAGTTGCTTGCACTTTCAGGTTTTGATGATAGAAGACGACAGGAGCACCACCTGGGTCAAGGGACCAGAAGAAATAGACAGAATTAAATCATCATCTTTGGATACCACCTCTTCCATGCTAGACACCACAATGTCTTCCAATGCATCATCATAGTCAAGCCCTCCAAGCGGGAAATTTTCTGGAGGCAAATCCTCAGAATTAGAACCGTTATCATTCTCAGCGCTACCAACACCACAAGATTTGGCATCGAGTATACTGGTTGCACCAACATCCTCATCAGCAAAACTGCCACCAACATCGCAATCACTGCTAAATGGAATACCACCAGCATCTACTCCACCAGTAACGGTTGCCTCACGTTCAACATCAGGCATCTGAAAAAAAAATTAGACACTAATGAAAATGAGCAAAACTAACAACTAGAAAAAGCCACAAAAGGTGCACAGGTTAACTTTTACAACTACAAGAAACAACAGGGAAACCTGCAAAAATTAATGCAAGTACATAAAATAAACCTTAGTAGCATCCGCACAAACGTCACCAACATTGTCGTTGCTAACATTCATAAGAACATCACCGATGGGCAAATGAGCCTCATCACCATCAACCAGATCCTGATTGATAGTAATAAAGGAAAAACAATGTTGTTATTAGCAGCAAACCCAAAAGTTAAACTATACTAACAAATGTAAGTACAACCTACAATTCATAATGACATCGGATAGAAACATGAACATGCAAGGCATAGAGGTGCGCATGAAAATTTAAGAACCTATCTAAATACTAAAAATAACAACTAACCTTGTTCTTATCAGTAGACAGATCGTTGAATCGACTGTCAACCTCAATCCCATTAGTTGTCTCTTGCATAATTCATAATCGAAGCAGATGAGCAAGTTCAACTATAGCACCGATAGCAGAACAACCTAGTAAAAAATCAAAGATCAACATTAAGACACCTCAAGAACAGGGGCCTCCAAGTCGGCATCATTCCTGTGGTTGTCAGAAACATTAGCCTTGGTATCACCAGCAGTCCTGCCGGCAGCAGCCTCATTCTGCTCCATCTACTTGATAACAAGATCATCATCTTCTTCATACGACATGCAGCGAGAGTCTTGGATAGTTTTGAAACACTTGATGGTGTTCAACATGCGTGCCGAGCTTTGAATAAGGTGAGCAGCACCATCATGCTTAACGCTAATTAAAATCCTCTCCATCTTGACATAGTCCATTGCTTCTTCAGCATTAAATCGATGACCATCAAGTAGGATGCCATCAATACGGCTGAGACGCTCAACTATAGTAGGGACTTTTTCCAGTTCAAAATGCACATTAATAAAACTATGCTCGAGGCGCTCCAATGCAAAAACTGCTATGTCAATACCAAAACCTGGCCTTTGGGAAGTACTTGCCTTACTAGGGCTAGGGGGAATATCACCAACGCCCTCAATACGGCGGCCATCTCTCAACTCATCCTACGGAGATGTTATCCTGGGAACTTGGGACGACATCTCAAAGATTGGCCGTTTATAGACCCTAAAAAATACCACTCATCCTGAGTTTTCCACTTGGAATGAGAAAAATAATAGGTAATTAATAAATGCAACACACAAGAAAAATAACATTTAATTAATAGATTTAAAGCCTCAGTGCTAACATGCTTTGATTGTCAATGCCAATTGGTTAGGTACACAAGTAATATGATCAAAATAAGAGCATGAGCTCAACCACAAAAGACACCTCAGTACTAAAGAATACACTTAAAACTCACATGCTTAAAACTGACCAGACTAAGCAGATAACTCTTTAGTACACATGTACATTCCAGCAAACAGTTGTACGGTTAAAAGCACAATAGTACTTAAAAATGACTAAAAGACCAGGATAGAAACAAAGCTCACCGAAGCTTCCCAAACACCCATGTCCTTGGGTCTAGATTGCCTTTTCTTATCAAGCACTGGTGCAACGACGTGCTACATATACAAACGGTTTTTAACCCCTTTCTGCGATAGAGTTTTAAACCGTCACCTTGCTTGTGTGTGCGATAGGGGGGGTCCTTCCCACATGACCCAAAAACCATCGGTGGTAGCTCCTCCGATCACACACGCTTATAGCATACACCCATGTGCGGTCTGTTGGGGAACGTTGCATGGAAAACAAAAAAATTCTACGCACACGCAAGATCTATCCATGGAGATGCATAGCTACGAGAGGGGGGAGCATCTTCATACCCTTGAAGATCGCTAAGCGGAAGCGTTTATCAACGTGGTTGATGTAGTCGTACACCTTCACGATCCGTCCCGATCAAGTACCGAACGTACGGCACCTCCGTGTTCAGCACGTGTTCAGCTCGATGATGTCCTCGCCTTCTTGATCTAGCAAGAGGGGCGAAGTAGTAGATGAGTTCCGGCAGCACGACGGCATGGTGACGGTGTTGGTGAAAAACAATCTGCGTAGGGCTTCGCTAAGCACAAAGGAAACTATGACAGAGGATAAACAAGAGGGACGGGGTTGCCGGCACACGGATTGGTGTATCTTGATGTGTTCCGGGTGCTAGCCCTACCCCTTTATTTATATGTTGAGCCCTGGGGCGAAACTTGGAGAAAGAGCCTCCTCAAAGTCGATTTTTCCCACAAGGAAGAGTCCTTCTCGGACTTCCAGGACCAAATGCCACTGTCCTCGGCATCTGGCCCAGACGCCATGGGCCTCGGCATCTGGCACAGGGTCAGACGCCTGGGTCTCCAGCGTTTGGACCCTGACCTCTGCAAAACATCGTTTTGCACCGACCTAAAGCCCCGTGGTCCTTACCCCTTGGCCTAACCATATCATCCTATATATCAATCTTTACCTCTGGACCATTCCGGAGCTCCTCGTCATGTCCGTGATCTCATCCGGGACTCCGAACAACATTCAGTCACCAACATACATAACTCATATAATACTATATCATCAATAACGTTAAGCGTGCGGACCCTACGTGTTCGAGAGTGGTGTAGACATGACTGAGATGCCTCACCGATCAATAATCAATAGCGGAACCTGGATGCCCATATTGGTTCGTACATATTCTACGAAGATCTTTATCGGTCGAACCTTATGACAACATACGTAATTCCCTTTGTCTGTTGGTATGTTACTTGCCCGAAATTCGATCGTCGGTATCTTCATACCTAGTTCAATCTCGTTACTGGCAAGTCTCTTTACTCGTTCCGTAATACATCATCCCATAACTAAATCCTTAGTAACTTTGCTTGCAAGCTTCTTGTGATGCTATATTACCGAGAGGACCCAGATATACCTCTCCGTCATACGGAGTGACAAATCCCAATCTCGATTCACGCCAACTCAACAGACACCTTTGGAGATACCTGTAGAGCATCTTTATGACCACCCGGTTATGTTGTGACGTTTGATAGCACACAAGGTATTCCTCCGGTATCCGGGAGTTGCATGATCTCATAGTCGAAGGAATATGTATTTGACATTAAGAAAGCAATAGCAATAAACTTAACGATCATATGCTATGCCAACGGATGGGTCTTGTCCATCACATCATTCTCCTAATGATGTGATCCCATTATCAAATGACAACTCATGTCTATGGTTAGGAAAGTTAACCATCTTTTGATCAATGAGCTAGTCTACTAGAGGCTCACTAGGGACACCGTTCTTTACGTATCCACACATGTTTTTAAGTTTCCGATCAATACAATTCTAGCATGAATAATAAACCTTTATCATGAATAAGGAAATATAATAATAACAACTTTATTATTGCCTGTAGGGCATATTTCCATCAATCTCCTACTTGCACTAGAGTCAAAAATCTAGATTACATTGTAATGAATCTAACACCCATGGAGTCTTGGTGTTGATCACGTTTTTCTCACGGAAGAGGTTTAGTCAACAGGTCTGCTACATTCAGATCTGTATGTATTTTGTGAATCTCTATGTCTCCATCCTTGACCTTTTGACGAATGGAGTTGAAGCGTCTTTTGATGTGTTTGGTTATTTTGTGAAACCTGGATTCCTTCGCTAAGAAAATTGCTCCAGTGTTGTCACAAAAGATTTTCATTGGACCCGATGCACTGGGTATTACACCCAGATCAGATATGAACTCCTTCATCCAGACTCCTTCATGCGCTGCTTCCGAAGCAACTATGTACTCCGCTTCACACGTAGATCCCGCCACAGCGCTCTGCTTGGAAGTGCACCAACTGACAGCTCCACCATTCAATATAAATGCATATCCTGTATGTGACTTAGAGTCATCCGGATCAGTGTCGAAGCTAGCATCGACGTAACCATTTACGACGAGCTCTTCGTCACCTCTATAAACGAGAAACATATCCTTGGTCCTTTTCAGGTACTTTCGGATGCTCTTGACCGTTGTCCAGTGATCCATTCCTGGATTACTTTGGTACCTCCCTGCCAAACTTATGGCAAGGCATACATCAGGTCTGGTACACAACATATCATACATGATAGAACCTATGGTTGAGGCATAGGGAATGACTTTCATTTTCTCTCTATCCTCTGCAGTGGTCGGTCTTTGAGTCTAACTCAGTTTCACACCTTGTCACACAGGCAAGAACCCTTTCTTTGACTGATCCATTTTGAACTTCTTCAAAACTTTGTCAAGGTATGTGCTTTGTGAAAGTCCTATTAAGCGTCTCGATCTATCCCTATAGATATTGATGCCCAATATATAAGCAGCTTCACCGAGGTATTTCATTGAAAAATTCTTATTCAAGTATCCTTTTATGCTATCCAGAAATTATATATCATTTCCAATCAACAATATGTCATCCACATACAATATCAGAAATGCTACAGAGCTCCCACTCACTTTCTTGTAAATACAGGCTTCACCGTAAGTCTATATAAAACCATATGCTTTGATCACCTCATCAAAGTGTATATTCCAACTCCGAGATGCTTGCACTAGTCCATAGATGGATCGCTGGAGCTTGCACACTTTGTTAGCACCTTTTGGATCGACAAAACATTCCGGTTACATCATATACAACTCTTCTTTAAGAAATCCATTAAGGAATGCAGTTATGACGTCCATTTGCCAGATTTCATAATTATAAAATGCGGCAATTTCTAACATGATTTGAATTGACTTAAGCATCGCTACGGGTGAGAAAGTCTCATCATAGTCAACCCCTTGAACTTGTCGAAAACACAAGTCGAGCTTTGTAGATAGTGACATTACCATCAGCGTCTGTCTTCTTCTTGAAGATCCATTTATTCTCAATGGCTTGGCAATCATCGGGCAATTCCACCAAAGTCCATACTTTGTTCTCATACATGGATCCTATCTCAGATTTCATGGCCTCAAGCCATTTATCGGAATCTGGGCTCATAATAGCTTCTTCATAGTTCGTAGGTTCGCCATGGTCTAATAACACGACTTCCAGGACAGGATTACCGTACCACTCTGGTGCGGAACGTGCTCTGGTCGACCTACGAGGTCCAGTAGTAACTTGATCTGAAGTTTCATGATCATCATCTTTAGCTTCCTCTCTAGTTGGTGTAGGCATCACAGGAACAGTTTTCTCTGATGTGCTACTTTCCAATTCAAGAGAAGGTACAATTACCTCATCAAGTTCTACTTTCCTCCCACTCACTTCTTTTGAGAGAAACTCCTTCTCTAGAAATGACCCATTCTTGTCAACAAAGATCTTGCCTTCGGATCTATGGTAGAAGGTGTACCCAATAGTTTCCTTAGGGTATCCTCTGAAGACGCACCTTTCCGATTTGGGTTCGAGCTTACCAGGCTGAAGCCTTTTGACATAAGTGTCGCAAGCCCAAACTTTAGGAAACGATAGCTTAGGTTTCTTGCCAAACCATAGTTCATACGGTGTCGTCTCAACGGATTTAGACGGTGCCCTATTTAACGTGAATGCGGCTATCTCTAATGCATAACCCCAAAACGATAGTGGTAAATTGGCAAGAGACATCATAGAACGCACCATATCTAATAAAGTATGATTACGACGTTCGGACGCACCATTACGTTGTGGTGTTTCAGGTGGCGTGAGTTGTGAAACAATTCCACATTGTTTTAAATGACGGCCAAACTCGTAACTCAAATATTCGCCTCCGGGATCAGATTGTAGAAACTTTATTTTCTTGTTACGATTATTGTCCACTTCACTCTGAAATTCCTTGAACTTTTCAAATGTTTCAGACTTGTGTTTCATCAAGTAGATATATCCATATCTACTAAACTCATCTGTGAAGGTCAGAAAATAACATACCCGCTGCGTGCCTGAACACTCATCAGACCGCATACATCGGTATGTATTATTTCCAATAGGTCATTATCTCACTCCATTGTTCCGGAGAACGGAGTTTTAGTCATCTTTCCCATGAGGCATGGTTTGCAAGTATCAAATGATTCATAATCAAGTGATTCCAAAAGTCCATCCGCATGGAGTTTCCTCATGCGCTTTACACCAATATGACCTAAACGACAGTGCCACAAGTATGTTGAACTATCATTATCAACTTTGCATCTTTTGGCGTCAATATTATGAATATGTGTATCACTACGATCGAGATTCGACAAGAATAGCCATTCATCAGGGGTGCATGACCATATAAGATATTACTCATATAAATAGAACGACCATTATTCTCCAATTTAAATGAATAACCGTCTCGCAATAAACAAGATCCAGATATAATGTTCATGCTCAACGCTGGCACCAAATAACAATTAGTGAGGTCTAAAACTAATCCCGAAGGTAGATGTAGAGGTAACGTGCCGAAGACGATCACATCGACCTTGGAACTATTCCCGACGTGCATCGTCAACTCATCCTTAGCCAATCTTCGTTTATTCCGTAGCTCCTGTTTCGAGTTGCAAATATGAGCAACGGAACCAGTATCAAATACCCAGGCACTACTACGAGCATTAGTAAGGTACACATCAATAACATGTATATTAAATATACCTTTGTTCACTTTGCCATCCTTCTTATCCGCCAAGTATTTCGGGCAGTTCCGTTTCCAGTGACCATTCCCTTTGTAGTAGAAGCACTTAGTTTCGGGCTTGGGTCCAGCTTTGGGCTTCTTCACGGGAGCGTCAACTTGCTTGCCATTCTTCTTGAAGTTCCCTTTCTTTCCCTTGCCCTTTTTATTGAAACTAGTGGTCTTGTTAAGCATCAACACTTGATGCTCCTTCTTGATTTCTACCTCCGCCGATTTCAGCATCGCGAAGAGCTCGGGAATCGTTTTTGTCATCCCTTGCATATTATAGTTCATCACGAAGCCTTTGTAGCTTGGTGGCAGTGACTGAAGAACTCTGTCAATAACACTCTCAACTGGAAGATTAATTCCCAACTGAGTCAAGTGGTTATGATACCCAGACATTCTGAGTATGTGTTCACTGACAGAACTACTCTCCCCGATCTTGCAGCTATAGAACTTGTTGGAGACTTCATATCCCTCAACCCGGGCATCAGTTTGAAATATCAACTTCAGCTCTTGGAATATCTCATATGCTCCGTGACGTTCAAAACGTCTTTGAAGTCCCGGTTCTAAGCCGTAAAGAATGGCACACTGAACTATCGAGTAGTTACCAGATCGAGTCTGCCAGACGTTCATAACATGTGCAGCAGGTCTGCCACCTAGCGGTGCATCACGTACATAATTCTTATGTGCAGCAATGAGGATAATCCTCAAGTTACGGACCCAGTGTGTGTAGTTGCTACCATCATCTTTCAACTTAGCATTCTCTAGGAACGCATTAAAATTCAAGAGAACGGTAGCACGAGCCATTGATCTACAACATAGATATGCAAAACTATTAAGACTAAGTTCATGATAAATTAAGTTCAATTAATCAAATTACTAATGAACTCTCACTTAAATAAAAAACCCTCAAGTTATATAAGTGATACATGATCCATATCAACTAACCCATGTCCGATCATCACGTGAGATGGGGTAGTCATCAATGGTGAACATCTCTATGTTGATCATATCTACTATATGACTCACGTTCGAAATTTCGGTCTCTAGTGTTTCGAGACCATGTCTGTACATCCTAGGCTCATCAAGTTTAACCCAAGTATTCTGCATGTGCAAAACTGTCTTACACCCATTGTATGTGAACGTAGAGTCTATCACACCCGATCATCACGAGGTGCTTCGAAACGACGAACTTTGGCAATGGTGCATACTTGGGGAGAACACTTTTATCTTGAAATTTAGTGAAGGTATCATATTATAATGCTACCGCCGTTCTTAGCAAAATAAGATGCATAAAGGATAAACATCACATGCAATCAAAATATGTGACATGATATGGCCATCATCATCTTGTGCTTCTGATCTCCATCTCCAAAGCATCATCATGATCTCCATCATCACCGGCTCGACACCTTGATCTCCATCGTTGCGTCGGGGTCGTCTCGCCAACTATTGCTTCTACAACTATTGCTAACGCATAGCGATAAAGTAAAGCAATTACATGGCGCTTGCACTTCATACAATAATTAAGAGACAACCCTAAGGCTCCTGCCGGTTGTCGATATTACAAAACATGATCATCTCATACAACAACGTATATCACATCACGTCTTTACCATATCACATCACAACATGCCCTGCAAAAACAAGTTAGACGTCCTCTACTTTGTTATTGCAAGTTTTACGTGGCTGCTACGGGCTTCTAGCAAGAACCATTCTTAACTACGCAAAAACCACAACGGTGATTATCATGTTTGCTATTTTAACCTTCTTCAAGGACAGGCCGTGGTCAAATTTGATTCAACTAAAGTACGAGAAACAGACACCCACCAGCCACCTTTATGTAAAACAAGTTGCATGTCTATTGGTGGAACCGGTCTCATGTACGTGGACATGTAAGGTTGGTCTGGGCCGCTTCATCCTACAATACCGCCGAATCAAAAGAAGACGTTGGTGGTAAGAAGTATGACCATCACCGCCCAGAACTCCTTTGTGTTCTACTCCTGCATATCACCTATGCATAGACCTGGCTTGGATGCCACTGTTGGGGAACGTTGCATGGAAAACAAAAAATTTCTACGCACACGCAAGATCTATCCATGGAGATGCATAGCTACGAGAGGGGGAGAGCATCTTCATACCCTTGAAGATCGCTAAACGGAAGTGTTTATCAACGCGGTTGATGTAGTCGTACACCTTCACGATCCATCCCGATCAAGTACTGAACGTACAACACCTCCGCGTTCAGCACACATTCAGCTCGATGACGTCCTCGCCTTCTTGATCTAACAAGAGGGGCGAAGTAGTGGATGAGTTCCGGCAGCATGACGGCATGGTGACGGTGTTGGTGAAGAACAATCTCCGCAGGGCTTCGCTAAGCACAAATGAAACTATGACAGAGGATAAACTAGAGGGACGGATTTGCCGGCACACGGCTTGGTGTATCTTGATGTGTTCCGGGTGCTATCCCTACCCCTCTATTTATATGTTGAGCCTTGGGGTCGAAACTTGGAGAAAGAGCTTCCTCAAAGTCGGTTTTGCCCGCAAGGAAGAGTCCTTCTCGGACTTCCAGGACCAGAGGCCACAATCCTCAGCGTCTGGCCCAGACGCCATGGGCCTCAGCGTCTGGCCCAGGGCCAGACGCCAGGGTCTCCGGCGTTTGGACCCTGACCTCTGCAAAACATCCTTTTACACCGACCTAAAGCCCCGTGGGCCTTACCCCTTGGTCTAACCATATCATCCTATATATCAATCTTTACCTCCGGACCATTCCGGAGCTCCTCGTCATGTCCGTGATCTCATCCGGAACTCCGAACAACATTCGGACACCAACATACATAACTCATATAATACTATATCGTCAACAAATGTTAAGCGTGCGGACCCTACGGGTTCAAGAATGATGTAGACATGACCGAGACGCCTCTCCGGTCAATAACCAATAGAGGAACCTGGATGCCCATATTGGTTCCTACATATTCTACGAAGATCTTTATCGGTCGAACCTTATGACAACATACGTAATTCCCTTTGTTTGTCGGTATGTAACTTGCCCGAGAGTCGATCATGGTATCTTCATACCTAGTTCAATCTCGTTACCGACAAGTCTCTTTACTCGTTCCGTAATACATCATCCCACAACTAAATCCTTAGTCACTTTGCTTGCAAGTGCTACTTCTTGAGCTTGCGTTGGTTTTTTCCTTGAAGAGGAAAGGGTGATGCAGCAAAGTAGAGATAAGTATTTCCCTCAGTTTGAGAACCAATGTGTCAATCCAGTAGGAGAAGAACGCACAAATCACCTATACCAGCACAAACAATCAAACACTTGCACCCAACACGATAAAGGGGTTGTCAATCCCTTCACGGTCACTTGCAAAAGTGAGATCTGATAGAGATAGATAAATAAAACTAAAAAAAAAGATAAAATATTTTTTTATAGATCTGAAAGTAAAGATTGCAAAGTAGTAGATCGGAAACTAATATGATGGAAAATAGACCCGGGGGCCATAGGTTTCACTAGAGGCTTCTCTCTTGAAGGTAAATAATACGGTGGGTGAACAAATTACTGTCGAGCAATTGATAGAAAAGCGCAAAGTTATGATGATATCCAAGGCAATGATTATGTAATATAGGCATCACGTCCGTGTCAAGTATACCGACTCCTTCCCACATCTACTACTATTACTCCACACATTGATCGACTCCTGCCTGCATCTAGAGTATTAAGTTCATGAAGAACAGAGTAACGCTTTAAGTAAGATGACATGATGTAGAGGAATAAACTCAAGCAATATGATGTAAACCCCATCTTTTTATCCTCGATGGCAACAATACAATACGTGCCTCGCTGCCCCTACTGTCACTGGGAGAGGACACCGCAAGATTGAACCCAAAGCTAAGCACTTCTCCCATTGCAAGAAAAACCAATCTAGTTGGCTAAACTAAACCGATAGTTCGAAGAGAATTACGAAGATATCAAATCATGCATATAAGAATTCAGAGAAGATTCAAATAATATTCATAGATAAGCTAATCATAAATCCACAATTCATCGGATCTCGACAAACACACCGCGAAAGAAGATTACATCGGATAGATCTCCAAGAACATCGAGGAGAACGTGGTATTAAGAATCAAAGAGAGAGAAGAATCCATCTAGCTACTAGCTACGGACCCGTAGGTCTAAGGTAAACTACTCATGCTTCATCAGAAGGGCAATAGGGTTGATTTAGATGCCCTCCGTGATCGAATCCCCTCCCGGCAGGATGCCAGAAAAGGCCCCAAGATGGGATCTCACGGGAACGGAAGGTTGCGGCGGTGGAAAAGTGTTTTCGTGGATGCTTTTGGTGGTTTGGGAATATATGTGAATATATAGGAGGCAGAGCTAGGTCAGGGGGTCACCAAGGGTCCCACAAGGTAGGGGGCGCGCCCTACCCCCTTGGGCACGCGCTCCACCCTTGTGGCCGCCTCGTGGCTCTTCTGACTTGATCTCCAAGTCTCCTGGGTGTCTTCTGGTCCAAGAAAAATCATCACGAAGGTTTTATTCCGTTTGGACTCCATTTGGTATTCCTTTTCCATGAAGCTAAAAAACAAGGAAAAAACAGAAACTGGCACTGGGCTCTAGGTTAATTGGTTAGTCCCAAAAATAATATAAAATAACATATTAATGCATATAAAACATCCAAAACAGATAATATAATAGCATGGAACAATAAAAAATTATAGATACATTGGAGACGTATCAGCAAGCTTCTTGTGATGCTGTATTACCGAGAGGGCCCAAAGATACCTCTCCGTCATATGGAGTGACAAATCCCAATCCCGATTCACGCCAACTCAACTGACACCTTTGGAGATACCTGTAGAGCATCTTTATGATCACACAGTTATGTTGTGACGTTTTATAGCACACATGGTATTCCTTCGGCATCCGGGAGTTGCATGATCTCATAGTCGAAGGAATATGTAAGCTATAGCAATAAACTGAACAATCATATGATATGCTAATGGATGGGTCTTGTCCATCACATCATTCTCCTAATGATGCAGTCCCATTATCAAATGACAACTCATGTCTATGGTTGGGAAACCTTAACCATCTTTTGATCAACGAGCTAGTCTAGTAGAGGCGCACTAGGGACACGGTATTTGTTTATGTATCCACACGTGTATTTGAGTTTCGGATCAATACAATTCTAGCATGAATAATAAACCTTTATCATGAATAAAGAAATATAATAATAACAACTTTATTAGTGCCTCTAGGGCATATTTCCATCACGGTCATGGGAGATAACTCAGGCGCTTTCGTAGGACAAGCCGTGGGAGATCGTTTGTCATCCCACACACTAATTAGGGAACACACATTTGTGTTGGCTTCCGCATCAGACACAGTTTCCTGATAGGCTCGTATGTGATAGGTGTAGCGATCACAGGCGCTCTGCCTCAGTTAAGCGTTTGCCTTATTTAAGTATATCACACACAATTCGGTGAAGAAAACTGTATGCCATTGGGCTATCCATCACACATGCTTTTACTACTAGAAACGTTTGTAGTGCCATGACCCATTTAACAGGTTTATTAGATTACTATTAATAGTCCTAGTATTAAGCAAATTCACATTTCATATCAAACAACTGTGTACCACTTTCATACCAGGCACACAAATATATTTAAACATCACAGTACGATAGCTATGTCACAACAATACAATACACCATATAGCTAGTTCACCTTCATATAAGCACAAAGTATGTTGATCACAATATTAGAACAATATATTAATTAAATTTTCCTAATTGGTTGATGTATATTGGTGGATGCATGCATGATCAGCCATATTCGTCTTCTCGAGCTCTGCTTTCAGTTCTTTAAGAGCCTGATTTGCACTGTCGAACTGGGAAACTGCCTCCTCCTTATCAAACACCATCGTAGCAAAGTCTAATTTTAAAAAAAATCTGAGCTCATTCTCCATGTTCCTCTTTTCTTCCCTCTTTTTTCCATGTATCTTGAGATATTGTTCAGGGTTGACAACATTTTCTCTAAGCTTGTTTCTATTCTCTTCCTCATACATGCTCCAAAGCTTTGCTAGGCACACCTTCAAAGACCGTGGCCACTCTTAATCAATCCACTCTAGGTAAGAACACTTCAGTTCATCCTATAATATTTAAAACTAAATCAGTTGCAATTGTAGGGAAAATGGGTTTCTAGCAACTTAGAAAATCACCATATACATATTTTGAAAAACTGAAGAAACACGTTAGTTATGACATATCTTCTAAAAAAATCAATGTGCAAATGAATTAATTGCTACTGAGACAACAACCAAATTTAGATACATCACAAGCTATAATTAAATGCAACAACGCTACAAGTTCTTAGTCATGTATAATAACAAATTGACCATTATATGGGGAAGCTAAATATAACTGCAAAAACATAGCGACAATGTTTGAATGATGCAAATTAATACTAACAGGTATGTACCTGCACAAATTTAATAACATAGAGCTAATAGCAGTAAGGCCCTCCACTATGTAGGCCAAAACCGGTGCCAAATAAACTGTTGCTACATTTGGCACCAGTGCCCTGCACTGCTGAGCCGATGCTAGAGGAAAAATTTAGGGAACCGGAGCACCTAGTTGCTCCGTTGCCAAGCTCCTTCATGCCATAAAGTATTAGTATTTTATTGCTTGCCTGCTCGGATGTGTGGAGCAAATTTGGCTGCACAAACTGCTGAAGCGGTGCCAAATAATTTTCTTAGGGCACCGCTGATGAGATGGCAACATTTTTAGATACTTGGTAGAACTGTGACAGTGTCTTAATCACATCCAGAATAACAAAGCATGGTGACAGTGTCTGAATCACATCTAACAAATGATTAGTAACAACGAAAGTGGGGCTAACCTTCTCTGCACATGCCAGAAACTTCCTCCCACTATCCACGGATTGAAAAGCCACTAACTTCACACATGGAGATTGATGTTGACAATGAGTAGGCAGATCTTAAACTAAATCCAAAAAATGTATTATTGTGTCAGCACTACGTCACTGTGATGTCAGCAAGTCAACTGGGTGATTTAGGTCAAATTGACTAGTGGGACCCGCATGTCAGTGTTATAACTAATTAACAATGTTAATTAGTGCTAAATAAAATGTAAACCTAATTAGTTATGGCCTCAGGCCCACACGTCGGTGACTCAGGGAAGTCAAACCTCTAGTCAGTTGAGTATAACTCACCGGCGGCTCGACGCCGGCGATAGCAAATGCGTCGGAGGCCATGGGAATCGCCCTCCAGCGACCAAATTGACGGCCGAGGCCATCTACGGGATGAGGGAGCTCGTCTGTATCAATTGGCACTACGGGTTTGGCCAGAGGCGACCTAAATCGATGACGGCGACCACTCCCGCGATGGCCTGCGTACAGGTGTGCATCAAGATGCCGCTACGAGGCATGCCAGGTCAAGTGGTTGTGTGTGTTCGGTTGCTGGGGGTGCCCTGAGCTTGGTGACGTGCTCGGGAGGCTGTGGCCACGGTGACTGCATGGACGGCGGAGCCGAGCTCTTGGGTTCGATGGAGATGACGGCCAGAGGGGGAAATCGAGGCAGGGAGAGAGGTTCCAATGCGGGGGCTCGCCATGAATGCAGAGGGCGTCGAAGTGGCCTTGGGGAAGAGTCAGAGCAGGCGGGGCAGCTAGGACGATCTTGGCGGTTCAAGAAGACGGCGGTGAGAGCGTTCAGGGGCGTTCGGTGGTGTGTCAGTCGACGGAGGGGTGTAGGCGATGGAGGCTAAGCTCGTGGACACGTTGGTGGGGCGAGGCAATGGCTATGGCCATGGTAAGGATGAGCGGCGGCGACGGTAGCGTCTGGCTGTGGCGGTGCAGAGGCAAGGGAGAGAGGGATGGGGCGAGTGGCGAGTCAGGGCGATCTGGACACAAGCGACGAGTCCTATCGTGTTGTTGCGCTGGCGGGAGGAGGCAGGTAGGCGAGGTGGTGGCGTGGCGCCTCGCGCGCTCGTGCGCTGTCCTGTCTCTGCCTACTGGCAGAGGTAGGAGATGACCGGCAGGGGCCAGTTGGGCTGGGCCAACACAAGTAAGCCCGAGGTGAGATACTCTCTCTCTCTCTCTCTCTCTCTATTCTAATTCTTTTATATTTTCTAATTTGTTTTTGTGCTTTTGATTTAGCAAAAACACTAAACCATTTTATAAAATCCTGAAATAAATTGCGGGCACATTTTGAATTATTTCCAATAGCCCTGAACTAGTTTCAAGATAATTTGAGCATTTAAAATAATTGTAGCATATAAATGCCCAAATCAAATACAATATGATTGAATTCAGAAATCCAAGATGACCTAGAAAAATGTGCACCATTTTTGGCAGAGGTTTTCAACCAATTCAAAAATGATGACCTTTTTTGAAGGGCATTTTGGGTTCATTGAAAATATTTTAGGTTGAATTTATTTGAATTATTTTGGTTGCTAGGGTTTATCATCCCCATTTCACATTCATTAGAATTAAAACATGATGACATGATGATCTGGCAATGACAAGCAAAGGCTAATGCTAGGGTTGTGACACTCACCCCCACTAAACAAGAATCTCCTCCCGAGATTCAAGACATGAGGTAAGGGGAGGAGGGAACGTGGAGCTGGCACAGTATTCATGATCCAACTTGTGCCTCTCAAAAATGTAGATTCATTGCATCATATCGATCTTGACGTCTTTGCCTTCAAGAACTCCATCCAATGCAATGACGACAGAAAGAAACTCTACAGGAATTGATCTTCTCGAAGATCGAGCTACTCACAATCAACTCACATAATTAGACGCTAGAACATCTCTTGAGCTGAGACACAAAACACACATCGAGGGGGATGGAAAGAAATAGATGATGAAGGTTGTCAAAGTAGTGAGGTGTTAAATTGCCATGATTCCATAACGGGCACCTTGGGGAAGGTGACTCGCAGAATTATTACCCGAAGTGCCAAAAAGAATTACTTTTGATACAAAGATCATTGAAACTCTTCATACCAGGCTAAGGCAATTCATAAATGATCATTTGGAGGAGTTCGAAGAAATGACATACTCAGTTGGAGAGGAAACTAGAGTTATAAGACAACTCGGCAAACGAAAGGCACATTCCAATTGATACTAAGGATATAACCTAGTGTCTGAGCATGCTCTCAAGAACTTGAGCATTTCCATATTCATCAGGGATTTACCAACATCTGTGCCAAGGATTTTGGTGACGCCTCGTACTACCATGATGGATAAAGATGGAGAATGCAGATGCAAAGGAAGAAATCATTGTCTCAGATTTTACCTTAGCAATGCCAAGGGTACATAATCTGGATGATCGACCGAGAGACATTTAGCACTCCCCTTCTAATGTTCTCCTTGATGTACTGGCGTAACCAATTATAGGTATTGTTTGGTATCTAGAACATCAAGTAAAGGTCGGACATCGGGAACACAAAGGATCCATAGGAACAACTTCAAGAATAAGTCGCATGGAATCCTCATGGAGAATATGGTCGAATTGCTCAATCAAGATACTACAATAATAGATCTTCCAGCTAGGTGTGTTGGCCAAAACATCAACCTTGCCAGAACCTACACCGTTGATCTTGGGATTCCAACCATCATACCTGCCCGAGATTCAGATCTGGTTGGTAACATGATATTCCAGACTCATCATGTCTAAAAAAAGAAAATTTGCAACACAAATCAACGAGATGACGTTGCGAGATTCTCGGGAAATGAACTACGATAGCAAGCTCCAAAACATGAGCTGGATTGTAAAATACACGTGAACACACTATCCAAGAAAAGCGTGACCACATAGAAGTCTTACAGCAAAACACTACCGAGTTCTTGTTGGGAACCATCATCGAGGATATCGAAGTCCTTACATAAGTCCCGATTAGCTCTTAAGAAGGAAGTTCTTCTCCTTGAATAAATCATTCAGTGGCTTGGTATGCTAGGGAATACATATGGAATGAAGAGGATCAGTCTATCAGACCATAGAATACTTCGCACATGCATGGCTGACTTGGGATGATTCCAGAGGTAGCAAAAAAAATCTTTCTTGAATCCACGGCGACAACTTGCACCAAACGCACGTGAATTATAGGAAGCAACTTCTCTCATCCAAACATATGCTTCATGAACGGAACACGAAGAAAATGCTTATACAAGCTTCCAACACTAGCTTAATGTTCATCACAAATAATGGGGATGATAAGGATGTTACTGATGGGCTAAAAAACAATTCATCAGAATTTCCATGAAGATCAAATTCCATGATTATGTGAACAAGGTGATAGCATTGGTCAGACCAAAAGATACAATGGTGCATGCTCGAGGAACAACCACGAGTAAGACAACATTACAAAAATCGCTGGTTCTGATTTTGATTTGATGATAGCCATACTCAAACCAAAGATTGGATAAGACAATAGATCCAACAACTCTACGCGATCAGTGAGGACATCATATTTCTTCAACACACATACACAAAAGATATCCCTTTGGAAAGAACTAAGTTAGCAAAAGCTTTTATCTTCCAACTCTCCAAGTTGTTGCTTAGCTTGACCAACCAGTTCAAGGGTATCCAACACAGATTTTTGGAGAAGGGGTGGTTTATAAGAAAACCAACTTGATCACGAACTCAACATAATGGTCAGGGGACAACCTAGTGATACTTCTGAGAAGATATTCAAAAAAATCACGAACCACCGATATGTTATTTAGCTTGAGAACAATCTTGCTTTCAGGGCATGAGGATATGATCAATAGAGTGAGGGATTAACACAATCCTAACTCATTGATCGAAAAGTGCACCAAGAGTAGAACGGTCAACCTTAGGATGATGATTCAATAACCAACATGCTAAGAATGATATTATTTTCCATTAACTACCAAGCAACGGGGTTGCTAGGAGTGTTGGATTCACACATCACAGATTCACGGTTCGCTTGTCGGCGTTCCGGTTACAATAACATGGAAACCGAGGAATGAATAGTGATGGCGAGAAGTATCACTGTATCAAGTGTTCATAGGAGGTTGTGCAATTCCCATGATATTCTTAATGTAAAGAGGGTAATACTCCAAGGTGGAACATCTTAGAAGCTTGATTGGCATTCTTGATCTGCATAATAGAAATACTTTGACCCAAACCTAGAAATGGATGAGGTACTGGAGTTTTTTTCTCCTAGTCATTCCGAAATGGAATGGCTTGACGAAGCATAAGAATAAGCGGCATTGACAACATGAATGCAAGACATACTCTTGACTATTAATTGATAGATGAGGGTCGGAATACAACTAAAGAGGGACAAGTCAAAGGAACACGTGCTTTTCTGAGTGTGGATGCATAGATTAGCATGTCGAACAAGTTCAACATATTTCTTCCGGATAACCCATGTAGAAAGGTAGGACTGGCAGATTCACAATATCGAATCGACAATGTTGATGCAACAAACCCTGGGTCTGTTGCCTAGATTGTGCACAGGCACGGGTACAAGATTACGACACCAAACCAAGTCAGAGCACAAGAGATCAAGATCTTCAAAGAACCAACATGCAAATCAAGAGGACCAAGACCAAGCTAAAGAAGCAAGACCACCAGGAGAAAAGCCTCCCTTGCCGGGCAGGCGAGCCTAGCAAGGACGGGGGCTCCCCCGGAAGAAAACCTCCAAGACTCCCCAGCAGGGCCTGCCGGGACTCACGGGGACATAGCCACCTCACCAAGCCGTTTCACCACGACCCACGTCATTGATCAATGCGGTGTCAAGTCGCAAAGTGACTAAGTGGCAGCCATTCGCCACATGGCAGCCTCTTTCTGCAGGAAATACCCACAGACGACACCCGTCCTGCGATGTGTCAGGCGAGCAGGCGTGGAGCTGGCAAGACAGCCCGACAAGGCTTGCCGGGCAAGCAACGATGTGACGTTGAGCGGTTCATTTAATGCGTCCTGTCAGCCTGCAGTGGTAGCTATGATATCACTGTTTGCTATCTTATTAGTGCATAATGACTGTTTTGCCATTGTGGTGACCCCATAATCTATAAAAGGAGGCCCATGGCAACCGTAGAAAGGGTTAGAAGGTTGGACACCCACACACTCATGTGCGCGTAGACAGTGCCTCCCCCGAGGCGACCCTGCCGGTCAAGTGTACTATGCTCCATCACCATTCTTCCACCGTCAATCCACCAAAGCAGGAGTAGGGTTTTATTTCGCGGTGGCCCGAACCTGGGTAAAATTGCCCGTGTGATTTCTGCCGTGCTGCCCCACGTTCTTCTGCTCTTTGTGCAACGTGACATCCCCCTTGCTGAACCAGCAAGGGGCCCTTGGTCCCATAGGTGGCCGTGGTTTCCCATGATATCTTTGGCGCTCCAAGTAGGGGATCACTTGCACGAACCTGAAAGCATGTGCAGCGCGTCATCTTCATTGCCATCCTCATTTTCGACGACACCATCGACCATGGCACCCAAGAAGAAAGTCGGCGCTTCAGCTCACCCGTCCACCTCGAAGGCTCCGTCGCCCGCAGGCACCGTTGCTACGGGGGATGAGGCACGCAAGAATGTGGACGCCGCCGGGGATGTGGTCAGAGCAGGCGGCACCGTCACCACTTCCCCCGCGGCACAAGCAGAAACCAGAGACGCCGGAGGAGAGCAGCATCAACAACACCTCGGTGGCCACGCTCCACGAGGTACGGGTGAAGGGGTTACTTCATCCAAGCTCCTTCCTCTCGCCGATGGGCACAGCCACAGTGGTGGCGCTCGGTCTGGTGCGAATCTCCGCCCTCCGGCGGCCCCCACCGCAGGAGCGACCGCAGCGCGCGCACCTCCCGCGGGGCGAGTCGACCAGGTCGCTGCGCCCGACGGAGCCGCTGGCCCTCAAGCGCCTTCACCACATCACCATGCCATCCAGATGGCTGTCTCGCAGCAGCAGGGGCGTGGTACTGTCGCTGCTGGCACCGTCAGGAGCCGAGCGACGGCACGATCTATGTCGTCATCACCTATGCCAGGTACTGCTACGGAAGCCATGGCGCGAGCTCAGCTGCTGCTAAGGTTTCTGCCGGTGGCCGAGCAGATGGACGATTGGTGTGCCACCATCCAGAGTTGTTCATACACGAACACGTCACCGTGTACCTCCAATGCCGAGGGTAATGCACCGTAGCTCACGTCGAAGGAGACCCGTCCGGAAGCGCGGTACACAAGCAATCCGGCGGCTACTTTTCAGGACCTGAAACCCCACGCGCCCGGGAGGGAACCCGTCTGGACGCGTGGCGGCTATGGGCTGCCCTAGGTCGGTTCGCTTGCCCCTAGAGCCTCGAGGATCGCTGCCCTTCAACACGAACAACGAACGAAGAATGAGAGAGAAAGAACCAGGAAGAGATGTAAAACTAGGGTAAAAAGTAGATGATTTGTTCGATTGTGTGTTGTTCAATAGGCCGTCACCCCTTAGGTATATAAGAGGCGTATGGACTTCCCGTACAAGAAAAGGACTCCAAATCACGTCCAAATCTTTCCAAAATTAACCAAGCTCGGATTTAAGTAAGCTTGGAATATCAGTTCGGTTTTTAGGTCTCACAGGCCACAAACGACATCGGATGAAGATGAGCTCAAAAGCAAATTTGACCGTTTCGACGAGACGAACAACTTTCCTGTAGAACGTTTTTTGATTCAAGGCCAGCTTCAGGGCCGAATCGCTCGCGCAAAACAGACTGTTACTCGCGCTTGTCTGATGGGGCGCGCCATTTTTGCCCCGTGACAGGGCCGCACTCAGGTGTCTGTAACTTTTACATATGATCTTGAATTGATACGATGTTTATATCAAAATCGACTGTTTCGACGAGACGAAGACAATTCATGTAGAATTTTTTCTCATTTGAGGCCTCCCTTGAGGCGTAATTAGCCGAATAGTACTCTGGATACAAAATCTCAGTATTTCGAACACAACTTCGGCCTTCGAGAAGAGATCGGATGGCGATGACCTAAACTTCAAAGATGTTCATGTTGATAATAAGGAACCTTTACATGTAGATCACTTCTCCATTTGAGACCATCTTAATTGCATTTCTTTCTGTGCCAAAATCTGGTGTCAACAAGAGTCTGCTCGGGTTCGCTCAGGCTGGGGCTCACAGCGAGCTGGCCTGCCACGGCCTCCCCAAGCAACAACGACGGCTTGCGCAACTGGTCGTAACGAAGGGGCCACCCCCAAAGTGCAGTCCCCTCCACGGCAACCAGCGCGAGCGTGACAGAATTAAAAACCTAATGACGTCTCGATGGCCTCTTCTGACCCTCGAGCGCGTCCAGGCCAACGGCGAGCCCCGGAGGACAGGCGGAGGGGAGACGCGCGCGTCGTCATTGGGCGACGCCGCGGCGACCACCGCCGGGCCGATGGGTGCGATGACCCCAATGTTGACGAGCCAGTGCTCGGGGTTGGTGGGTGCCTGCCTTTCGAGGTCGGGTGCCCTGCCTTTACTCGTGAGCTGCTGTTAGGAGTAAGCCACGCAATGCTTGGTGATGGCTGAGTCGTCTGCGTGAAGCTGGCAACGAGCAACAATTTCGGCCGAGCAGTTAGGCAGTCGGGTGCGTGCATGCATTAGATGGATAAGCTAGCATGTGTGCCGGCCAAGTAAGAGGCGTGCATGCGTGTGGTTAGTTAGCAAGATTAGTGCGTGGGTGCGTGCGTGGTAGTTAGCTTGGTGTGTGTACCGGGTATAAAAAGCCCTCCGCTGTACTGTTCGGTTGTGTGTGTGTGGCTCGAGTACATGCTCGAGGAAGAAGCCGTTCGTGCGGCTGGCGTATGTGCGCCGGAAAAACACCACCGAGTCTTGTGTCTCATCTTTCTTCTATCTTCATTCGTACGAGAGAGAAAGTGAGCGGCAACAACAATTAGTACCAGAGCTGGTTCATCTTGGGTGTCGTCCCCTTGCCGGAGGCGAGCCGGCGGTGGCGGCGTTCGCCGACGGCTGCGCGGTGAAGCTCCGGTCCGTGTGTCGGTCTATGGAGGTGCGCGGCGCGGCGAGGAGGCCGCGGTGGCTGCGGCGGCACGGTGAGGAGGCCGCGGAGGACCTGCATGGTGGCGGCTCCAACGACACACAGCGGCATGGCGGCATGGAGGTGTTGCGCTGCGGTGGAGGCCGCAGCGGTGTAGGGAAATAAGCCGTGGCGGCGAGCCGGGCGCGACCGGTGCGTGTTATGGGTGCGCACTGGACGCGTCGGGTGCGTCGGGACCGCGGGTGTCGGAGTAAATGGCCACGGGTAGCCTAACCGACTACCCCTGGTTCTTTAGAAAAATTATCAGGCCTTTGGGCCTTCAAGCACTCCAAGCATTTGGGCCGCCTTCCCTGGCCGGCTACCTCTGAAGCCGACTCCCGAAAGGCGACCCAGCCTCAAGCAACCCCTCCCCAGGACGACTACGGGGTGGCCGACTCCAAGAAGCCGGCCAAGAAGGACGCCGGCTCCTAGGAGCCGGCCAAGACCACAACCACCAAAGCTGTTCCCCCATAACGGCGACAAGACGGGGTGAGCTCACAGTGCGGCCCACTACCCCCGAAGCCCGAGGCGGGCATGGCTACAGGAGGCTGTACGGGACGACCCTCTCCCGTGCGGCCCGGCACTGTAGCCATGCTAGCCACGACGTCATCCACGACATACTCCCGTATAGCCCACGGGCGGCGGGCCCCTTCAGCCAGAGAGAGGCATGAAGGCGGCCCGGCCTTTCCCAGTCGGCCAAGGGCGTAGCCGGCCCCCAGAAGCCGGCTACTCCCTTCCTCGAAGCAGGAGCCCCATTAAGGAGACAAGACGAGGTAAGGCTACAGTGAGAGCCCCCTAGGCGGCCCACTGTAGCCACGCTTACCTCGACAAAGCCCTCGTCATCAGAGGCGAGGCTACAGTAAGCAGCCGCCGACAAGACCCTAGGCGGTGGGGCCGGCCTGTCGACCAAGAAGCCGGCAGCCGGCGGGACCCAGCAGCCGGCGGGACCCAGCAGCCGGCGGAGAAGCCGGCGAGCGTAGACACTGACGGTTGGGACCAGTGCCCAGCCGGATTACCATTATACCCCCGGGGGGTAGGCCTATATAAACCCCCCGGAGCACCCATGCAAAGGGTTGGCCTCTGAGCAGAGTTGGCTTCTATGCATAGCACACACACCATAGATAGAGAGAAGTAAGAGCTAGCCTTGTTCTTCTTCTCCCTTGAACCCAAACAGCTCTAGGAGCGATTGTAGCTACTTTCTAGTGATCATGCGGAGACCCCGCAGAGCAGGACTAGGGGTGTTATCTCCTCGGAGAGCCCCGAACCTGTGTAAGATCCGCCGGCGTGCATGTCTTCGCCTGATCCCGTTTCCAGGCACCGGCGACGTCTTATTGGCTCCCACAATGATAAGCCATCCCTTGGCATATGTCGCACCAACCACCCGACATTTGGCGCCCACCGTGGGGCCAGGTGCACCGTCATCCGGAGACCTGTTCTGGACGGGAACCCTCTTCCTCCCCCGCGATTGCAGCCAGCCTGCTGCGCCCGATGGCGTTTGCCTCGACGCGCTGCAAGGCGTCGACCACGCCTGCGCAGCGAGCTGCCTCGCCGATCTGCTCGGCGAGACTCGCATCCCTGACGAGCCTGCGTCCGACGCAGGAACCGACTACCCCGAGAGCCGCCTCGTCAGCCTCCTCGACCAGCTTCACGTCTCCAGCGAGCCTGCTGTGGACATGGAGTCGGTCGGCTCCACCGACCCGATGCTCGTCGACTCCGACACCGCATCGCTTGACGCCTACCCCTCCGACGTGGTGGTCTTCGACGACCCCCTCCCTCGAGCTGACAGCGGCAGCAGCGCTGTCACCGAAGTGCTGGTCATCAGCCACGTCGCCAACTCGGGCGAGAATGCCCACGACGCCTTGCAAGCGGCGATGCACGACCTCTCCGTCCCCATCCCGGCCGATGCCGACGCCGAGACCCTGGAGGCACGCCGCCTCGCCCTCATCGCGGAGGGCCAGAAGATAGCCTCCATGAGACGCCTCACCGAGGCCCACCAGCGCGAAGTCGACCGCGCCGCCTTCGGTACGCCGCCGCCTAGCGGCCCGAGCCGAGCCGGCTTCGTCCAGAAGCGCGGCGCGGCCGTTGCCAGCATGCTGGGCGCAGATCGCCTCGTCTACGCCACCCCGCTCGAGAATCTGCGAGCCGCTCAGGCGGCTGCGGAGGAGCTCAATGGGCTGGGAGCCGATGAGCTCCCCTACATGACGAGACGGATCCAGCAGCTGCTCGACGCGGCTGCAGAACGGCACGAAGCCGGCGCCCCTGCTGATAGTCATCCCCCGCGCCGGGAGTACACCGCGACGTCCCGCTCGCCGACTGCGAGCGGCGCGCGCCAGAAGAAAGACAAGGAGCCGGCTGCCAGCCGTAGCCGGACTCGCATCACTATCGAGCGCGATGCGGAGGGCCGCCCTCGAGCAGTAGAGCACCAAGGAAATCTGCCCCCTCCTCCGCCTCGAAGAGAAAGACGCCTCACTCCGCCGCCCGTTACACATCCGACTCTTGGCGACCGACTCGGCCGCCGAGAAGGAGTCGGCGAGAATGACGCCCGCCACAGGATCGACCGCCTTGCTCGATCCTTGGCGTTAGAAGAAGAAGACGATGTCGGCCCGCCATGCTTTGGCCCCCGCATCCGCGACGAGCCCTTCCCCAAAGGGTTCTCGCTCCCCAGAGACACGCCCAAGTACAACGGCTCGGTGAAGCCGGAAGATTGGCTCATCGACTACTCCACGGCCGTCAGCATAGCCAACGGCAATCGGCGCGTCGCCGTGAAGTATGTCCCCCTCATGCTACAAGGCACGGCACGCACATGGCTCAACAACCTCAAGCCCTACAGCATCAACAGTTGGCTAGACTTCACCGAAGTCTTTGTCCGCAACTTCACCAGCAACTACAAGCGGCCTCCCAAGCCTCGCCAGCTCTCCCTCTGCGTCCAGGGGCCCAACGAGTCGACCCGCGACTACCTCACGCAATGGGCCGAGCTCCGCAACTCCTGCGAGGGAGTGCACGAGGTCCAGGCCATCGAGTACTTCACCGCCGGGTGCCGAGAGGGCACCCTCCTCAAGCACCGACTCCTCTGCGACGAGCCGGCTACCCTCGATGAGCTGCTAGTCATCGCCGACAAGTACGCCACCGCCGACTCCTCAATGAAGACCGAGCTCCGAGTGGACGCCTCGGGAAAAGTAATTGCTCCGTCTCCCAAGACGCCGGCTGTCGACCCTAATCGGCGCCCCTACCAGAACGACCACAAGCGCAAGGGCCCCATGCCGACTCCCTCCAGTCGGCAGGTGGCCACAGTTGAAGACGAGCAGCCCGAAGATCGGCCCGCTCCCAAGAAGAAGGGTGGCCGGCCGCCTTGGCAGCCGTCTTTCTCCTACGAGCAAGCTCTCGACGCCCCCTACAAGTTCCACAGCGGCGCGAAGCCGTCTAACCATACAACCCGGAAATGCCATTGGCTCACCCGCATCACCAAGGGCGAGGGGATGTTGCCGCCTCCGCCTCCCGGCCCGCCGCCTCCAGCCCCCCAGCAGCCGGCGGCTCGGCCGGCAGTCGGCGCCATCCAAGCCGAATTTCCCGAAGAGCACGCCGCCTACGTCGTCTTCACCAGTCAAGCCGACGACAAGCGCAGCCGACGCCGACAGCATCAAGAAGTGAATGCAATCGCCACTAGCGCTCCCGAGTTCATGCACTGGTCTGAAAAGCCAATCAGCTGGAGCCAGGCCGACCACCCAGAGGTGATGCCTTCGCCTGGCTCCTATGCAATGGTCTTGGACGTCACCCTCGCGATGGAGAGGCGAGCTGCCAGATTTTCCCGCGTCCTGATAGACGGCGGAAGCAGTATCAACATACTGTACCGCGATACCATGGAGAAGCTGAACATCAAAGCGAAGCAGCTCATGCCGAGCCGCACCGTCTTCCATGGTATCGTCCCCGGCCTGTCTTGCTCCCCAATCGGCAAGATCAAAATGGATGTTCTCTTCGGAGACAAAGATCATTTTCGCCGAGAAGCAATATGGTTCGAGGTAGTGGATTTGGAGAGCCCCTATCATGCACTGCTTGGCCGACCTGCTTTGGCCAAGTTCATGGCTGTACCCCACTACGCCTACCTGAAGATGAAGATGCCGAGCTCGAACGGGATCATCACGGTAGCCAGTGACTACAAGAAGTCCATCGAGTGTGCCATGGCCAGTAGCCGGCTGGCCGAGTCCCTCGTGGTGGCAGAAGAGAAGAAGATGTTGGAACAGGTTGTGGCCATGGCCGGCAAGCAGCCGGCCTTGTCCCCCAATCCCAAGGATTGTGATGCGCAGGGCTCTTTCCAGCCTGCCAAAGAGACGAAGAAGATACCTCTGGACCCGGAGAACTCGGAGAGGTTCGCTGTGATTGGGGCGAACTTGGACAGTAAATAGGAAGGCGAGCTCGTCGACTTCCTCCGTGAGAATCGAGGCATCTTTGCATGGTCCCCAAAGGACATGCCGGGTGTCCCGAAGGATTTCGCCGAGCACAAATTACATGTCCGAGCTGATGCAAAGCCGGTCAAGCAACCCCCCCGCCGACTGTCAGAAGAGAAGCGAAGAATTGTGGGAGAAGAGATAGCCCGGCTCCTTGCCGCCGGCTTTAACATGGAAGTATTCTTTCCAGAGTGGCTTGCCAACCCAGTTCTGGTTCTGAAGAAGAATAACAAGTGGCGTATGTGTATAGACTACACGAGCTTGAACAAGGCTTGCCCAAAGGATCCGTTTGCTCTGCCACGGATTGACCAAGTGATAGACTCCACAGCCGGATGCGAGCTGTTAATTTTTTTGGATGCGTACTCAGGGTACCATCAGATCAAGTTGGACCCGGCTGACCGCCTGAAGACTGCCTTCATCACACCCTTTGGAGCTTTCTGCTACCTGACAATGACATTCGGCTTGAGAAATGCCGGTGCCACTTTTCAGCGTTGCATGCAGAAATGTCTCTTGAAACAACTCGGCAGAAATGCCCACGTCTATGTAGACGACATTGTGGTGAAGACAGAGAAGCGCGGTACCTTGCTGGAAGACCTGAAAGAAACATTCGCCAACTTGCGCCGATTCCAAATCAAGCTCAACCCCGAGAAGTGCGTGTTCGGAGTGCCAGCCGGCTAGCTGCTAGGCTTCCTGGTCTCCGAACGCGGCATTGAGTGCAACCCCGTCAAGATCAAGGCCATCGAGAGGATGGAGATTCCCACCAAGCTGCGAGATGTGCAGAAGTTCACCGGCTGCTTAGCCTCCCTGAATCGTTTTATCAGCCGACTAGGAGAAAAGGCTCTCCCCTTGTACCGACTCATGAAGAAGTCCACTCACTTTGAGTGGAATGATCAAGCCGACCAAGCCTTCCATGAGTTGAAGAAAATGCTGACCACTCCGCCTGTCCTGGCTGCGCCGACTGAGAAGGAGCCCATGCTCCTCTACATCGCCGCGACTAGCCGAGTCGTCAGCACTGTTGTTGTGGTCCAGCGCCCGGAGGAAGGCCGAGCCCAGCTAGTCCAGAGGCCGGTCTACTATCTCAGCGAAGTACTATCCAGCTCAAAGCAGAACTACCCGCACTACCAGAAGATGTGCTATGGAGTGTACTTCGCTGCCAAGAAACTGAAGCCCTACTTCCAAGAGCACCCCATCACGGTCGTGTGCACTGCCCCGCTCGCCGAGATCATAGGCAGCCGGGATGCATCCGGCCGGGTGGCCAAATGGGCCATTGCATTGGCGCCCTACACGATCTTCTATCAACCCCGCACCGCCATCAAGTCGCAAGCATTGGCCGACTTCCTCGTCGACTGGGCCGAGACCCAGTAATTACCTCCGGCTCCCGACTCTACCCATTGGCGGATGCACTTTGACGGGTCCAAGATGCGCACCGGCTTGGGAGCCGGCATCGTCCTCACCTCTCCCAAAGGCGACAAGCTCAAGTACACGCTGCAGATCCACTTCGCCGCCTCCAACAACGTGGCCGAGTACGAGGCGCTCGTACATGGGCTCCGGCTAGCCAAAGAACTCGGCATACGCCGGATCCTGTGCTACGGCGACTCAGACTTAGTGGTCCAGCAGTCTTCTGGCGACTGGGACGCCAAGGATGCGAACATGGCGAGCTATCGTTTCCTCGTCCAGCAGATAAGCGGATACTTCGAAGGGTGCGAGTTCCTTCACGTGCCAAGGGCCGACAACGACCAAGCAGATGCCCTAGCACGGATCGGCTCCACCCGACAAGCCATACCGACTGGCGTCTCCCTCCAACGCCTCCTCAAGCCGTCCATCAAGCCGTCTCCAGAGTCGGATTCCATCTTCGTACCGCCTGCGCCAGATACAGCCGGATCCGACTGGAGAAATCTCGCAGGCGGCACGGGGACTTCAACAACTGGCCCGGGGATTGCCGTAGTGGCACCCGGCCCGGGGACTTCAGAACCCGGCCCGGGGACTGCAACAACACAAGAAGCGGCGGCCGACTCCAATTCAACGCCACCCAACCCACCCACCTGAGTCATGGTGGCCACATTAACAGAAGAAGAAGTCACAGCTCCCTCATGGGCCCAGCCCATCCTCAAGTTCCTAGTCAGCAGAGAGCTGCCGGCTGACTAGATCTCAGCAAGACTAGTGCAACGACGAGCCGCAGCATATACAATAATCAACAAAGAGATTGTGAAGCGCAGCGTCACTGGAGTTTTCCAGCGTTGCGTCGAGCCAGAAAAAGGAGTGGCAATCCTCAAAGACATCCACCAAGGCGAATGCGGCCACCACGCAGCCTCAAGATCCCTTGTGGCCAATGCTTTCCGCCATGGTTTCTTCTGGCCGACTGCCTTGGAGGATGCTAAAGATATAGTCAAGAGCTGCAGAGGATGCCAAGTTTTTAGTTCCAAGCAACACCTACCGGCTTCTGCAGTCAAGACCATTCCCCTCACCTGGCCTTTTGCCGTCTGGGGACTGGACATGGTGGGCCCCTTCAAGACAGCCCGCGGCGGCCTGACACATCTACTGGTCGCTGTGGACAAGTTCACAAAGTGGATTGAAGCAAAGCCTATCAAGAAGCTCAATGGGCCGACTGCCGTAACATTCATCACCGACATCACTACTCGGTACGGCGTGCCGCACAGCATCATCACCGACACCGGCACGAACTTCGCCAAAGGAGCACTGGCACGTTTCTGCGCGACGTAGGGCATCCGACTGGACTTAGCATCCGTTGCCCATCCGCAGTCAAACGGCCAGGTCGAGCGAGCAAATGGACTCATCCTCTCCGGCATCAAGCCCCGACTGGTTGTACCATTGGAACGATCGGCCGGCTGCTGGCTCGAAGAGTTGTCGGCTGTCCTCTGGAGCCTGCGCACTACACCCAACAAGTCAACCGGCTTCACTCCATTTTTCCTCGTGTACGGTGCCGAGGCTGTCATCCCAACAGACATCGAGTTCGACTTGCCTCGGATCACCATGTACATGGAGGAGGAGGCCAAAGAAGCAAGAGAAGATGGCGTGGACCTCCTGGAAGAAGGCCGGCTGTTAGCACTCAGCCGGTCCGCCATCTACCAGCAAGGGCTCCGCCGCTACTACAACCGCAAGGTCAAGCCAAGATCCTTCCAAGAGGGCGACCTTGTACTCCGGCTGATCCAACGAACAGCCGGCCAGCACAAGCTCTCGGCCCCTTGGGAAGGCCCCTTCGTCGTCAGCAAGGCACTCGGCAACGACTCCTACTACTTGATCGACGCGCAAAAACCAAGAGCACGCAAGAGAGACGACTCCGGCAAGGAGTCGGAGCGACCATGGAATGCAAACCTCCTAAGACGATTTTACAGCTGAAAAGCAGTATGTATCACGCTACCCTTTTGTATTAAGTACAAACCAACAGGCCCCCCGAACAGTACTCAGGGACTGCCTTTTATTTATCTATGAATGACGAGTGTCATATCCATGAATTTATTATTACATTTTGAATTCTTGTCCGGCACCGGGTTCGACTAGTCGGCCCGGGGACTGGCCGCCTTGAGCTATATCGCAAGTTTTTCCTAAAGTCAGAAAAGTAGTGCGCCGGCTCCCGAGTCCTCTCTTGTTGAAAGTCACAGCTCAAAGAACTGACTGTCCGACTAGCAAGAGGGAAGACAGAAAGGATGCCCACACGAAAAATGGCTAAGGAACAACGAACCTATATAGCAAAAAGACGGCCTCCAAACATGCCTGCCGGCTGCCAGAACAGCCGGCTGGCCGGCTTCCTAAAAAACTTAGCTTTAGTCCAGCAGAGCTAAAGTACTTCGCCCTCCCCAATCGGCCAGGCACTCCCCGGCTACAGATTGCAGAGCAACTGTTTGACTGGGGAGGCGGCAACCAAGGGAGGGCGGCAAAGGAAAAAGCAGAAGGACAAAAAGCAAAAGTACAAGGAAAGGCCAATTGCATGCATAAGCTATATATACATAAAGCCCCCAACAGGCTGGCAACAGACATAAGTTCGAATACACCCAGTGGGTGGAATTGTGCGAATTTAACCAAACAATGTTCTAAAGAGTAACAAGACAGGAAAAGCAAAAGACGGCAGACTAGGGCGCGACATGGAGGCCGAGCTGGTCGGTGAAGGCGGCCTCGCCGGCTGAAGGAGTGGCCGACTAGCGGGTCCAGGCTTGACCACCACCTGCGGCAGGAGACGCACTCGCGCGCGACGTAGTGCTGGAGGCGCGGTCAGGCTCAGGCTGGCCGGCTGCTCCACCAGCCGGCTCGGCGTCTTCACCCTCCTCCTCCTCCTCTTCGCCCTCGTCGCTGGAGTCGATATCCTCCGCCGAGTCCTCACCATGCGCCGGGTCCAGCCCGAACCACTCCTCCGGCTGGGCAACACCGTTGTCGTCCACCTCGGGGGCAAAGACGCTGGTGTCGGTGTAGTCGGCGATCGCCGAAGCCCGCCGGATGATGGCCGGCCGCGCCGACTCCAGCTCCGTGTCGGCTTGCTGCCGCCAGGTAGCCAGCTGGTCCAGGCTCAGGCCGGGATACCAGGCCTTGACGAACTCCAGCGCCCGCCTGGCGCCGGAGCGAGCCGCCGAGGCCTTCCAAGCCTTGAAGCGGCCGACTGCCACCTCCAGCCAGTCGGCAGTCCGACTGGGGGTGCGAGGGACCACTTAGCCGGGCCAGAGGGCGGCCAAGACCTGCGACCCGGCACGCTGAAGCCGGCGGAGCAGCCGGTGAGCCGGCTGGATGCGAGCCTGGATCGCCAGGAGCTGTTCCTCCCGCGAGCAGCCGGCGGTTGGCGAGATCTCAAAGCCAGCCTGCCTTCGCGCTTGGCGACGGGCCTTGATGGTCTGGTTGGCAGCAGTAGAATAGTCGGGGAAATACTCTGTGCAAGAAGAAAGGAAGAAAAGAACACCAAAATCAGAAAACAAGCCAAAGTGGCAGATGGCAAGAAAGGACGAAGAGGTAGACGGCTTACCATCAACCAGATCTTCGATCTGGCCATAGCCAGAGACTAGAGTCTGCCTGGCCTCTGCCCAGCCGGCCGCCTCCGTCTCGAACTCGGCCTGGAGAGTGGCTTCGCGGTCCTGCGCCATCTTCAGTGCCGCCTTATGGCTTTCCTCCTGGTCGGCCAGCTTCTTGACCAGGCGGTTGCGCTCCTGCACCAAGGCGGCGAGCTCGGCATCCTTGGCACGAAGAGCAGTCTGGGACTCCCCCAGCTGGGCCCTCAGACTGGCGTTGGCCGCTGCAGAAACGGCAGAAGAAGAAGAACAGTAAGAAGTCGTCAAGGAAGATCCGACCCGACTGCTCAGCAGTCGGCCCGAATCTCGGGGACTACACCCAGTGGGTGCGCTGACGCGCCCCCACATGAGATAAAGAACAAGTCACGTACCTCGGCTCTCAGTAAGGTCGGCGGTCTTCTGAGTCAGCTCCCGAGCCTGGGAGTTGAAGGAGGCTGCTCGAGGGCTCCATGTCCCCAGGCGCCATGACGCGCAGGGGGTGACCATCAAAACCTCCCCTGCCGCCGCCGCGGCCTCAGCCTCTGCCTGGGCCCTGGCTGCGGCCTCGGCGAGTGCCGTCGCCGCCGCCTCCTCCCGTGCCGCCTGGGCGGCGGCCGCCTTCCGTGCCTCCGCCTCCCGTGCCTCCTGCTCCTCCCGCGCCTCCCGCGCGTTCCTTTCCATCGCCTCCTGGAGGTCGGCGCGGGGGTCCACGCGGCGGGTGGTGCTCCCAGAGCCCCTTGGCGACTCGACGACGGAGCCGGCAGCCGCCCGCTCAAGAGTCAACGGAGCTCTGATCATTGGAGAAGAAGACAAGATCTCAAGAACCACCAAAGAAAAGAAAGAAAGAGAGTACACAAAGAAAGTGAACTTACGCCGACACGGTCTGCGGTTGCTTCACCACCTTGCGGAAGCGAGCCGCCTTCGCGGCCGCCTCTTCCCGCCTGGTGGCTGCCGCCCCGCCTCTGGGCTTCTTCGTTCGGCTGCCGAACAGACCCTGGGCGGCGCGACACTTCTGCCCTCCGCCCCGAGCAGGCGGTGCGGCGGAGGAACCCGCGCTGCGTCCAGATGCCGGCTGGCGGTGCGGGATGGCTTCGGCCTCTTCGTCGTCTGGCTAGTCGTCAAAGGTGGCACTGAGCCTGGAGCCGCCTGCTTCGCCGCCGGCTTGGCCACCTCCCGGCTCGACGTCGTCGTCCATACCGACCGCCCTTAGATCGGGGTCATCCAGATCGTGTTCGGTCCGGTCGGGGACGAATCGGCGCTCCTCGTCTGACCCGCCGGCCGGCCGAAGCAGAGGGCTCTGTCGAAGAACAAGCTGACTAAGTCAGAGTCGGCCAAGAGGTGCTCGGCAACAAGGCTGAGAGAAAAAGAAGAGACAAGGAGAGCATACCGTAGGCGGCGGGTTGGCTCGGCTGTATGGCTCCTTGCCGAACTGCCACTCCACGGAGAGTTTGCAGTTCGCGAGGTAGTTCACCATAAAGGCCACCTCCTCCTGCGGCATCTCCTTGGTGCACATCCGGCTCGGATCGAGCTGGCCGCTCATCTGACAGATCAGATGAGGCCGGCTCTGGAGCGGAAGTACCCGGCGCGTGACGAACGCGGCCAGAAGATCGGGCCCCGTCAGGCTCTCCGACTGGACCATCACCCGCAGTCGGGCGACGGCGGCGTTTCCAGCCGGCGTCAGCGTCACAGCCCGGAAGGACCACTGGGGCAGCCTGCCCGCTGGTGGGCCGGCTACGTAAGCCGGCAGGTTGATGTAGTCGCCCCGTGGAGCGATGTTCCGCACGTAGAAGTACGACTTCTGCCACTTCTTCACCGATTGGATCAGCGTGATGACGGGGAAGGGGTTGTCGGCGACCGACCTCCGCGACGCGATGAAGGCGCCAGTCTGAGCCGGCATACCCCGCATGCGCGTGCCCAGCTTCGAATGGAAGAACTCCCCCCAGAGCTCAAGGGTGGGGAGGACGCCGAGGTAGCCCTCGCACAGGGTGACGAAGGCGGACAGCAGCACCACCGCGTTCGGGGTGAGGTGGTGCGGCTGGAGCTGGTAGAAGTCGAGCCAGGAGCGGAAGAAGGCGCTCACTGGCAGGCCGAAGCCGCGCAAGAAGTGCGAGCGGAAGACCACCCGCTCGCCCTCCTGCGGCTCCGGCCTGATTTCCCTCGCCGGCGCGCGACGGACCTCTACTTTGTCCGCGCCAGGCAGCCGCCGCGTCTGGCGGAGGAACTCGACGTGGTCTTCGTGCATGTTGGAGCCGTCCCAATCCCCGCCATACTGCTCCGTGGCGGGAGGCATGGCGAAAGCTAGCGCGGCGGTGGAGGAGCGGGCAGTGGAAGAGCGCGGCGGCGAGGCGCTGTCGCAAGAACTGGCAAGAGGAAGAAGACGGTGGAAGTAGGAGGAGCGTGCGAGGGCCTGCCACCCCCCACCTCCCCCTACTTATAGCCTCACGAGGCCGAAGAGGCCGGACATGGGGGGGAGACGTGGGATTAACTGCGCCCACTCCCCCCACGTCTCGCGATTACTACACATAAATGCGAGCGGAAACTGGCGCACGGGACGTGCAGGCGGTTTCGAGATGTAGGCGATCCGCGCCTGGGCCCGGGCGCGAACGTGGCGGGCCCCCTCCCTGCGGCGACGTCCCGTCACGCGCGTGGCCCGGCAAGCTTCCCGGCCACGTGGTTCGCAGACGGCCAGTGGCCGGCCCGTGACCCAGTGCGCACGCCAGCGGGCTCCCGCCCTCCGACTCCAGAAGATTTCGACTCGGGCGGCGCGCCTGACCAAGGCCGGCTCCTATCTGCCGGCTTGTCAAGATAGGAAGCTGATCGAGCTTCTCAACCCCTACTCCACCTCGAAGCCGAATCAGCTTCGGGGACTACTGTCGGAGTAAATGGCCACGGGTAGCCTAACCGACTACCCCTGGTTCTTCAGAAAAATTATCAGGCCTTTGGGCCTTCAAGCACTCCAAGCATTTGGGCCGCCTTCCCTGGCCGGCTACCTCTGAAGCCGACTCCCAGAAGGCGACCCAGCCTCAAGCAACCCCTCCCCAGGACGACTACGGGGTGGCCGACTCCAAGAAGCCGGCCAAGAAGGACGCCGGCTCCTAGGAGCCGGCCGAGACCACAACCACCAAAGCTGTTCCCCCATAACGGCGACAAGACGGGGTGAGGCCACAGTGCGGCCCACTACCCCCGAAGCCCGAGGCGGGCATGGCTACATGAGGCCGTACGGGACAGCCGTCTCCCGTGTGGCCCGGCACTGTAGCCATGCTAGCCACGACGTCATCCACGACATATTCCCGTACGGCCCACGGGCGGCGGGCCCCTTCAGCCAGAGAGAGGCATGAAGGCGGCCTGGCCTTTCCCAGTCGGCCAAGGGCGTAGCCGGCCCCCAGAAGCCGGCTACTCCCTTCCTCGAAGCAGGAGCCCCATTAAGGAGACAAGACGAGGTAAGGCTATAGTGAGAGCCCCCTAGGCGGCCCACTGTAGCCACGCTTACCTCGACAAAGCCCTCGTCATCAGAGGCGAGGCTACAGTAAGCAGCCGCCGACAAGACCCTAGGCGGTGGGGCCGGCCTGTCGACCAAGAAGCCGGCAGCCGGCGGGACCCACCAACCGGCGGGACCCAGCAGCCGGCGGAGAAGCCGGCGAGCGTAGACACTGACGGTTGGGACCAGTGCCCAGCCGGATTACCATTGTACCCCCGAGGGGTAGGCCTATATAAACCCCCTGGAGCACCCATGCAAAGGGTTGGCCTCTGAGCAGAGTTGGCTTCTAAGCATAGCACAGACACCATAGATAGAGAGAAGTAAGAGCTAGCCTTGTTCTTCTTCTCCCTTGAACCCAAACAGCTCTAGGAGCGATTGTAGCTACTTTCACCGATCTAGTGATCATGCGGAGACCCCGCAGAGCAGGACTAGGGTTGTTATCTCCTCGGAGAGCCCCGAACCTGGGTAAGATCCGCCGGCGTGCATGTCTTCGCCTCATCCCGTTTCCAGGCACCGGCGACGTCTTATTAGCTCCCACAATGATAAGCCATCCCTTGGCATATGTCGCACCAACCACCCGACAGCGGGCGCGCGTACGAGCGTGCGGTTGACGTTGGGAGGAGGCGTATGTCTCTGTTGTGCTCGAGTCCATGCTCGAGTTTGGTTACATCCTTCCGCGTTTGTCGCTGGCGGCTGCCATGGCGGACGCGGAGGCGGCGCGCGGTGAGCGTCTGCTGCGGTCGGGCTCGTCGGGCGCGTCGGGTGCGCGCGGGACGTGCAGGACGCACTGGTGCGGTCGGGCTCGTTGGACGCGTCGGGTGCGCGTGGGACGTGGGGGCGCAGAGAGACGTCAGACGTGTGTCGCCGGCGGAGAAGGAGCTCGGCGGAGGGGGAGAATGTTAGGAGTAAGCCACGCAATGCTTGGTGATGGCTGAGTCATCTGCGCGAAGCTGGCAACGAGCAGCAGTTTTGGCCGAGCAGTTAGGCAGCCGGGTGCATGCATGCATTAGATGGATAAGCTAGCGTGTGTGCCGGCCAAGTAAGAGGCGTGCATGCATGTGGTTAGTTAGCAAGATTAGTGCGTGGGTGCGTGCGTGGTAGCTAGCTAGGTGTGTGTACCGGGTATAAAAAGCCCTCCGTTGTACTGTTCGGTTGTGTGTGTGTGGCTCGAGTTCGTGCTCGAGGAAGAAGCCGTTCGTGCGGCTGGGGTATGTGCACCGGAAAAACACCACCGAGTCTTGTGTCTCATTTTTCTTCTATCTTCGTTCGTGCGAGAGAGAAAGTGAGCGGCAACAACAGCTGCGGCAAGTCCATTGCCCGTCCGTCCGCACATTCAAGCCAGAGATACCCGAGAAGTATGATGAAGGCTGAACCCGGCAGAGTATCTGAGCATCTGCACCATCGCTGTTCAGGCTGCCGGGGGAAGAGATGAGAAGGTGTTTGCCAACTACTTCGCTTTGGCTCTCAAATCCAATGTGAGGTCCTAGCTGATGCACCTGCCGGAGAACTCCATTTCGTTATGGGCTGACATGTGCCATGAGTTCATTGGCTCCTTCACTGGCGGCCGTCAAGAACCAGGTCGGCCCAGCGACTTGCAGCTTGTCCAACAGAAAGAAGGAGAGACTCTCCGGAAGTATTTGCAGAGATTCAGCAGAATCCACAGGAACATCCCAAACATCCATCTAGCAGCTATGATAGCCGCCTTCCAGTCCAATGTGCGCAACCGAAGGATTCGTTCCAGGATGAACGTGCAGTTGCCAAAGACTGTTAAAGAGCTCTACACCTTGGTGGACAAGTGTGCTTGGATGGAGGAAGGAAACTCCCAGGAGAAGAGGATTGCATCAACGTCGACTCAGAGGACGACGACGAATCCACCAGTTAGAAGAAGAGAAAGAAGCGCAACAAGAGGCACAAGGATAAGGCAGTGATGACTGTTGAAGGATCGGGTACACCTAGTACCGGCGAGAAGGCTAAAGTTGAAGCCCCGGAAAGGAAGCTGCCGCGTGCGCTGACTGCCGAGAGGCTGCAGCTGCCAAGAAGGCCGGGAAGGGTGATGGGCCGTACTGCAAAAATCATCGGACCAAGGGCCACGGCCTTCACGAGTGTTATCAAGTTGAGCAGCTCGTTAAGAGGCAGAGAGCAGATTATGAGAAGCGTGATAATGAAAAGGGTCAGAATGCCACTGGCGGCAAGGGCCGAGGCGGTGAAGTAAATCGCGCCGGCAAACCCTTCCGGAACCAAGGAAAGCCCGCCAGGGGTCGAGAGAAGGATGCTTGCAATGATGAGAATGATGGAGGGGATGAAGAGGAAACCAGTGAGCAGGAGTTCCAGAAGGCCACTGATGCCCTGTGCATTGACGGGGGTGCATCCCTGCACTCCTCTCACCGCCAACTGAAACGGTGGGCACGTGAGGTCAATGATGTAGAACCAGCGCCAAAGGCCCGGAAACCACTCAAATGGTCACGCACACCCCTCATCTTTGACGAAGAGGACCATCCAGACCGTACCACTGCAGTAGGATGTTTGCCATTGTTGGTCTCGCAACCTCAAGGTTATAAAGATGTTGGTTGATGGAGGGGCCAGATTAAATCTGATTTTTCCAAAGGTCATCAGCAAATTCCAGATAGCAGAGGATGAGTTGAAGGTCACCGGCACGTTTCAAGGAGTTAATCCCGGCAGGAGTCATCCTAAGGGAAAGATCATGTTGCCTGTGACATTTGGAGAGGAGTTGAACTATCAGATAGAGAAGATTGTGTCGATGTGGTCGACCTCCCCCCGCTGTACAATGGGATCCTTGGACGCCCAGCCCTAGCTAAATTCATGGCGGCATCCCACTATGCCTACAACACCTTGAAGATGCCTGGGCTAGTTGGAGTCATTTCCATCCCATCGGATGAGAAGGACGCAATTATTTGACAAGATGTACCGGGATGCAGTCACGGCAGAGGCAGCGGCAACAGCAATTCCTGCCAAGGAGGACAGAGGAATGAAGAAGGATAGTAGGGACGCTGGCAAGGAATCCGGGAAGCGTACCTCTCCGAAGAGCGCTGCGCCTGTTGATGACTTGCCAGAAAGTTCCAACAGCAAGAGATCCAAAGTTGCTGCACCACAAGTGAAGAAGGTCCCGGCAGGGTTGGCTTGCATTGATGGTACCTTCACTATCAGCGCCACCCTTGATGACAAATAGGAAAGCGCGCTCGTTGCCTTCCTGCAGGCGAATATCGATGTGTTTGCTTGGCAACCATCTGATATCCCCGGTGTTCCCAGGGAGGTAATCGAGCACCACCTAGCTGTCTGCCCACACGCCTGACCTGTCAAGCAGAAAGTTCGGAAGCAGGCTTTGGAGAGGCAGCAGTTCATTATAGATGAGATCAAGAAGCTTGAGGCAGCTGGTTTGGCCAGAGGAGTGCTACATCCAACATGGTTAGCAAATCCAGTGGTTGTTCGCAAGGCTAATGGGAAATGGAGGCTCTACATAGATTTCACAGATCCTAACAAGGCTTGCCCGAAGGACCCATTCCCCTTGCCGCGCATCGACCAGATTGTGGATTCCACTTCAGGCTGTGATTTGCTCTCCTTTTTGGATGTATATTCTGGGTATCATCAAATCTTCATGTCCAAGGAAGACGAAGAGAAGACCTCGTTCTTCACCCCATGTGGTACGTACTATTTTATCCGCATGCCTTTCGGATTAAAGAGTGTCGGGTCTACTTTTGCAAGGGCAGTCCAGATTGGTTTTGAGCCACAACTGCACAGAAACGTTGAGGCTTATATGGATGATATTGTGGTCAAGACCAAGGACAGAGAAACCCTCATCCAGGACTTGGAGGAGACATTTGCTAATCTGTGCAAGATCAACTTGAAACTCAACCCGGAGAAGTGTGTGTTTGGCGTTCCCTCCGGCAAGATACTTGGGTACTTTGTATCCCATCGAGGGATCAAAGCCAACCCCGACAAGATCAAGGCTATCGAAGAGATCCAGGCGCCAAGGACTGTCAAGGATGCGAGGCGTCTGACGGGGTGCATTGCTGCGCTAAGCAGATTCATTTCTAAGTATGCCGAACACGCCCTGCCGTTCTTCAAAATCTTGAAGAAGACAGGACCCATGAAGTGGACCCCAGAAGTAGATGAGGCTTTGCAAGAGTTGAAGGCCTACTTGTCCTCTGTGCCCACCTTGGTTGCCCCCAGACCACAAGAACCGTTGCTGCTATACTTGGCAGCAACCAATCAAGTGGTCAGTGCAGTCTTGGTGGCGCAGTGGGAAGTGGAAGAAGCCAAAAGTAAGTAAGGCCCGGCAGACCCAGACAAGGATCAGGGCGGAAATGAGCATGACAATGAGGGCAACCCCAAGGACATGGCAAGGAAGAAAGTGGTGCAGCGCCCAATGTACTTTGTTAGTTCCCTACTACAGGGGGCTAGATCGAGGTACTCTGGCGTGCAAAAGTTAATCTTTGGCCTCATCATGGCCTCAAGGAAACTGCGCCACTATTTCCAAGCCCATGAGATCACGGTTGTCACTCGCTTCCCGTTGCAAAGGATGCTTCGGAACCCTGAGGCTACCAGCAGAATAGTAGAATGGGCTTTGGAGTTATCCAGTTTTGGCCTGAAATTTGAGAGCACATCAAAAATCCAGAGCAGGGCGTTGGCAGAGTTTATTGCAGAATGGATGCCAAACCCCTGAGGAGGAAGTGCTGGAAACAGCCATCCTCGGCAAGGAGGTGCCCCAAGAATGGATCATGTATTTCGATGGTGCCTTTTCCCTACAAGGTGCATGGGCTGGCGTGCTTCTCGTCACCCCCTCCGGGGAGCACTTGAAGTACATCGTCTAGATGCATTTTGCCCGGGAAGAAGCAACCAACAATATAGCAGAGAATGAAGGGCACCTTGCCAGGCTCAGGATTGCCGCAAAGTTGGGAATCAAGAAGCTGATCATTTGAGGAGACTCACAGCTTGTGGCGAGACAAGTTAACAAGGATTACCAAAGTCCATTGATGGAGGCATACATTGAGGAAGTGAGGAGATTGGAGGAGCGCTTTGACGGATTGCAAACAGAGCACGTACCCTGTGCGGAAAACAGCATAGCTATCATCTGTCAAAGTGTGCTGCGCAGAAGCTTCCTATGGAACCAGGAAATTTTGTTCTCCATCTTACTTAGCCATCCGTATCCCCAGCGAAAATGGCCCGGAAAAGGAGAAAGATGGACTCCGGTAAGCCTCTCCCGGTAGAGCTTTCCGCTCCTGGTAGGGACCCTGCCGGAAACAACTCCTCACCACCTGCCGGACCGCACCCTCCAACCGGGCCCATTGTCCCCACAAACAAGGAATGTGCCTTCGCAGTTGAGGAGGTGCTGTTAGTCCTTGTTGCCGAGCCCCGGGCTCCAACTTGGGCAAGGCACATAGTCCACTTCCTCCAAACCGGAGAACTTCCTGATGACCAAGATGAAGCTGAAAGAGTAGCCCGGAGGGACAGTATGTATCAGTTAGTCGATGACACTCTGTACAGAAGGAGGCCCATCGGTGTGAAATTGAAGTGCATCTGCCGGGAAGAAGGACTGCTGGCTGAGATACACAAAGGCATGTGCGGCTCCCACATTGGATCATGGGCATTGGTTGGGAAAGCATTCCGGCAAGGATTCTATTGGCCCATAGCCCTCCAAGATGTCATTGAGCTAGTCACCAAATGTGAAGCCTGCTAGTTCCATTCCAAGAAAATCCACCTGCCTGCCCAAGCTCTTCAGACAATCCCTTTATCATGGCCATTTTTGGTCTGGGGGCTTGATATCCTCGACCCTTTCCCCCGAGCAGTCGGGGGCTTTAAATTCTTGTTCGTTGCTATCGACAAGTTTACAAAGTGGCCAGAAGTTGCTGTCGTGAGAAGGGTGACTGCTCAATCAGCTATCAAGTTCTTGAAAGGATTGGTGTGTCATTTTGGAGTCCTAGCATGGATCATTACCAACAACGGCACCCAATTCACGAGCCGCGCCTTCATGCAATATGTTCATGCCCTCAGAAGCAAGATCTCATTTGCCTCTATCGCACATCCCAGAAGCAACGGGCAAACTGAGAGGGCGAATGCTGAAGTGTTGCGAGGACTCAAGACAAGAACCTTTGTTACGCTGCAGAAGCATGACAGGCGATGGATCGATGAGATGTCGGTAGTTCTCTGGTCCCTCAGAATGACACCAAACCGAGCTACCGGGCAGACTCCCTTCTCCCTAGTCTATGGGGCAGAAGCACTTATCCCCACGAAACTCATTTACGGGTCGCCTCAAGTGCTTGCCTACGATGAAGTAGCGCAAGATTAGCACCGGCATTACAACACTGTGCTACTCGAGGAGAACCGTCTCCGGGCTGCTACGCGTGCTGCATGCTATCAGCAAGCCCTATGTTGCTATCACATCCGCATGGTTCATGCCTGGTTTTTGAGGAAGGCGACCTTGTCCTCAGGCGTGTTTAGTCCGCCAAGGGTACAAACAAGTTGACGCCATAGTGGGAGGTCCCTTACCGGGTAGTTCGAGTCACCAGACCTGGCGCAGTCCGTCTGGAAACCAGAGATGGCATTCAATTGCAAAACTCATGGAATATTGGGCATCTCCGCAAGTTCTATGCAAAAGGCGCGGCTGTCGGGCCCTGCCCGGCAGCCACCCTTTTGTACAAGCCTTGCCTCAGCTGCATGTAACCCCTTGTACAAAGCCAGGCGATGATCCTGAGCAACAGAGAAATAAACGAAGCGCTGGGGGGCCCCGACCAAGTTGCATGCATGCATGAGCATTTCAAGAGCATTGCATAAGAATTTCATGAGAATTTGCATGTGCATATAGATAGGATCGCATCCTGCATCATTCCCATCTGCATAAATCTGCAGGTTCCTGCCGTGAACTTGGCTTCTACAAAGAGTTGGGGAGATGGACCAGCACTGCGATCCCCGACAAGCCAAATAGATAAGTTCTACCTCTTGTCCATAAGTGTTCTGTAAGCTAAAACTTGTGCATGAAAAAACCTCACCGCTCTTCGAAACTTAGGTGCTCCCATCCTTGGCTCGAATGTTGCTTCATCCAGGATGGTCGCAGGGCCTTTGATGAAAAGGGGTTGGCGAGGGGCTGGTCCCTTAATTTTTTGCCCGGTAGGCTCAGTTCTCCGGCAACAAAATAAAGAGGGTACCGGCAGGATAGCCTGCCGGGGAAAACTCGTTTATTTAAAATAAAGAGGCATTTCACCTCTGCATGGACATATACATGCACAGGTTCCAGGCAAGGTTCATCTTTTTCATTAATGTGTTGAGCATACAAGTACAAGCCTTACAGAACACAGACATGGACTCGAGAGATTACATTATTTGAACTAAAATTTGGCAAGAGCCGACAAAGTTTAAGATTGAAAAAATATAAGTGCCCCATGATGCCATTGCCCCTGTCCATCTCCTTCAGGAAGAAGTCGAGGAGGTCGGTGGCAAACCCAGCTGGGATCCGATGCCTCCCCAGGATCAGGATGGCACCGCCCCTCAACAAGGAGGAAGAAACCAGAGGGCAGGCGCGGACGGTGACATTGCCGGAGGACCAGATGGGGGACACGGAGTCACCGACAAACGCGGCTCATCGGAATGGTCGTCCCCGTTCTTGACGCGTCGTGGGTTGCCACCGCCATCCGCATCACTACCACCCGAAGGCCTCAGCAAGACAGCCGCGCCGAACACCATGCTCTCTGGTATATCCCACAGAGAGCATGGTCGCCCCCAATGGGCCTGACGTTAGAAACCACTGCATGTTCCAAAGACGTGTATGGGGGCAAGAAGCCCTCCTGCATGGCAAGAGGATGACGCCTGGGGGAGATCAGGTTCGCCTTCACTAGCGGCGAACTCCTCCCGTGGCTCCTCCTCAGCATCGCGAAGGAAAGAAGAATGAGGAGCGACCGACTACGACACATCGCGCCCACTACGGGCCTCGGCATGGTGTCGTTCACGTCCCCTCCCACTAGAATCAAGGCTACGGCAACCCAGCGACGAGCGCACCGGAGTCACCACCTCCGGCGTTGTCACTGCGCTGCCCGAGTACCCCCCTCAGATCCGTGAGGAGTTCTAAACTAAAGCCCGGAGCTTGGCCCCAGACTCTTCTCTTCAACATGACCGACGAGAGGCAGAAGACAGGGAAGAAAGGATGCGGAGATGGATTGCTCAGCCCTCCCTTCGCCCCTCCTTTTATAGGCGGCCGAGGAGGGGAGCTGCTCCCTCAACGGGCAACCGCCACCCTCCTCCGCCAATTCAAGAAGACCGGGCCCTCGCCTTGACGCTCTCCCGCGCCACACACTTCCATTACCTACCCCGCGCGATGCATGCAACATATGTGGCTGACGATAAGGGCATGGTGGGAAGAGTGAATTGGCAGTTTCTATCCCGTGCGTTAAAGTCATTCACGGGCCATTACAAGGATGGCCCCACCATGATTGGCTTTACACGACGTGCGGGGAAACCAGAAACTGGCCCAGACTCAAGATTAATGAAGAAGCAAAGAATACTCCAAGAGACCAGCCTCTTCAACGCCCCTGCCTATGCACTTATTAGGGCCTACCCCGATGACGCTCGGCAACGTGATCAGGGCAGGCCCGGGGGCTTCTGTCGGTGCAACAAACCCTGGGTCTGTTGCCCAGACTGTGCACAGGCACGTGTACAAGATTACGGCACCGAACCAAGTAAGAGCACAAGAGATCAAGATCTTCAAATAACTAACATGCAGATCAAGAGGACCAAGACCAAGCTAAATAAGCAAGACGCCACCAGGAGAAAATCCTCCCTTGTCGGGCAGGCGAGCCTGGCAAGGACGGGGCTCCCACGGAAGAAAACCTCCAAGACTCCCCGGCAGGGCCTGCCGGGACTCGCGGGGACAGAGCCACCTCACCAGGCCGTTTCACCACGACCCACGTCGTTGATCAATGCGGTGTCAAGCCGCAAAGTGACTAAGTGGCAGCCATTTGCCACATGGCGGCCTCTTTCTACAGGAAATACCTATAGACGACACCCGTCCTGCGATGTGTCAGGCGAGCAAGCGTGGAGCTAGCCTTTCCGGGGAAGCAACGATGTGACGTTGAGCGGTGCATTTAATGCGCCATGTCAGCCTGCAGTGTTAGGTATGATAGCACTGTTTGCTATCTTATCAGTGCATAATGACTGTTTTGCCATTGTGGTGACCCCTTAATCTATAGAAGGAGGCCCATGGCAACCATAAAAAGGGTTAGAAGGTTGGACACCCGCACACTCATACGCGCGTAGCCACTGCCTCCCCCGAGGCGTCCCTGCCGGGCAAGTGTATTGCGCTCCATCACCATTCTTCCACCATCAATCCACCAAAGCAGGAGTAGGGTTTTACGCCTCGTGGCGGCCCGAACCTGGGTAAAATTGCCCGTGTGATTTCTGCCGTGCTGCCCCACATTCTTCTGCTCTTTGTGCAACATGACATCCCCCCTGCCGAACCAGCAAGCGGCCCTTGGTCCCATAGGTGGCCGTGGTTTCCCACGACAGAGAACTCATCAAGAGCACTGCTATTGTGATCTTTTGGTTCAAAAGAACTTCTGCCGAGGATGGTTCATGGTGTTGGAAGAATGATAAACCACGAACCTTGAAGACTATCACAATGGTTACTAATATCCTAAAGGAACGAACAAACACTATCAACAGGAATAAGCAGATCGAATCTTGGGTCGAAGAACCTAGAAATAGAATGCCTACTAACTAAATAACATCACGAGATGCTTTCGAGAATGGTGGCCAGAATCATCACACCGGGAGCACAAGCATGGATAGATCACTAGATGGTTCTCTAAGATATCCTAGTTTCTAATAACTTCAACATATATGTTGAGGCAACAGAGTACCTCAACCCAATGGTTAGTGTGGTTAGTCTGGCCAAAAGACATCAGGATTAGGGCGAAAAGAGTTTGCAAATGCATCAGACATTTAGAAACGTGGGATAACTCGGATAGCATAATGGTTGTACGGCATGAAACATGAAACAACCTGCAAGACAACTGGCAACATAACAACTGAATTCCTATGGGACCACCGATCCAAGAAGACAACACCTTTCTTGTAAATATCCAGCATAGTAACTCATCATCCTAATAAATAGATGAGAAAGCCTAGTTTCTTAACCCCGTGGAAAAGAAGTGGGTGACTCAGAATCAAAATGACACAAGGATAAGGAGTAAAAAGAGCCTTACATTCCCTTCCACAATCAATTCCCTCATATAACTAAAGCATTTCTAGACTTGACTAGTTTGGCCTGGTAATCCTACAGGCAGTCAGGCTCCGATACCAAAGCTGTCGGGACCCCGATCCAAAGTTACACCGATCCAGCATGGAATACATGATATCACTTTCACTGGTACCGTTACATGCTATACAAATGGTTTTTACCCCTTTTCCGAGATGGAGTTTTAAACCGTTGCCTTGTGTGCGATAGGGGGGTCCTTCCACACGACCCAGAAACCATTGGGGATAGGCGAGCGGCTACTGATGATTGCCATAGAATAAACGTATGAGAAGTCACGCCTGTCCCACACATTACGTCTCGACGTTATGTTTCTGATCCGAGAGACATCCGAAATGATTACACTCACTATAAAAAAACCACTTCTGTGATGATACGGGTTTGTCACAGTAGGTCACGTTTTCTGTCATGCATGTACATCCATGACTATTTTATGACAGTATCAAGATAGTCATACATGTGCTGTTGTAGAAGTGTTCCATGACAATACCAAAATTATCATCACGGAAGTGTTCACTTGCATGACGATAAATGGTGCATCATGGAAGTGTTTTCATCAAGGGTAACCGACATGTGGCATCCACCGTAATGGGTCGCCGTTAAGCTATCGGGTTCCAGCTTGGATCCGATAACACGTTAACAGCCCGGACCAATGGGGATTTTCCACGTGTAAAATTCTCATTCGCCGGAGGATCCACGTGTCGCCTCAGCGTTGGGACTGATGTCATCCACTCATTGTACGTGAGGCGCCTATGATACGTTGACATGTGGAAAGGCCCAACAGTGGCCCATTTAGGTCAAAGAGGCCGGCCAGTCAAAATTAGCAGGCCGACCCATATAGGGCCTACTTGTGTCTAGTCCATTTAAGCCCACGGCCCACACGAGATGTGCCAATTCGGCCCGTCAACAACCCATTAACTATTTGACACCATTGCAGCCCATCATCAGTTCGAGCCCGTTAACAACCCGCTATATATTTGGGCTCAATATCAGCCCGATCTAGTTTCGGCTTGTTAACAACCCATTCAAGGGATGGGCCAATTTTCGGGATGTACGTCTTTCGGACTTTTAGCGACCCATTTAAGTGTTGGGTCAATTTCTAGCCCGATGTATCTTTCATCCTGTTAACGGCCCATAAATGAGTTGGGCCATTTGCAGTCGGACCTGAGTTTTGGCCTCTTAATGGCCCATGATCTTCATGGTCCAATACCAGCCCGGTTTCTCTTTCGGCCTACTAAAGGCCCACAACATAGTTAGGCCATATATAGTCCGACCTGAATTTCGGCCTCTTAGCGGCCCATGCTCTTCATGGTCCAGTACGAGCCCACTATCTTTTTCGACCTGCTAAAGGCCCACAATACAGTTGGGCCATATATAGCCCGACCTTAGTAACGGCCTGTTAACGGCCAGTTAAATTGAATGGGCCCACTTATTGCCAGCTTTGATGTCGGCCTGTTAACGACCCAAGAGGTAACTGGGCCGAGCATTAACCGTTAGCTCGTTTCAATTATAGCGGCCCAATAGATCTTTCGGCCTGGTTACGGCCCATCAACTTAATGGGCCCGCTAAAGTTCAAACATGTCTGTAGGCCCAATTAGAAAAAGTCAATTTCGACCTAGCTATAATTTGATCCCATTACGTCGAGCATTTATGGACGTGACCAAAACCGATCAATCAAAGGCCTATGATAATTTCGGCCCCTACGAGCCCATTAGGGAAGCCCATTAAGGGCAGTGGGCCGCTATCCTTCATATAGGGCCCATGACTGTTCATGCTAGTGTCGCGGGATATTCATGGCCACCTATGGGACCGGGTGGCCCCTTGCTGGTTTGGCGGGGGGACGTCGCGTTGCACAAAGAGCAGATCAGCGCGCGGCAGCACGGCAGAGAGCACGCAAGCAATTTACCCAGGTTTGAGCCGCCGCGAGGCGTAAGTCCCTACTCTTGCTTTGGTGGGATGGTGGAATGAGTGTGGTGACACGTAGTACACTTGCCCGGCAGGGTTTGCCTCGGGGCCGCAGCGACTATGCGCGTATGGTGGCTTGGGTTCATCCACTTTCCAACCGTTCCTACGAGTGCCATGGGCCTCCTTTTATAGATTAAGGGGTCACCATAGTGGCAAAGTGGTCATTATCCACTGATATGATAGCGAATAGTGCTATCATACCTAACTCTGCGGGCTGACAGGGTGCATTAAATGCACCACTTAGTGTCACATCACTGGTCGCCCGGCAAGGCGTGCCGGGCTATCTTGCCAGCTCCACATCTGTTGTCTTGACACGTCGCAGGACGGGTGTCATCTGCGGGTTTCTTCTGTAGGAAATGGCTGCGATGTGGTGAATGGCTGCCACTTAATCACCCTGTGGCTTGACACCGCACCGATCGACGACGTGGGTCGTGCTTGAGTGGTTGGTGGGGTGGTTCTGCCCCCGCGAGCCCCGGCAGGCTCTGCCGGGGAGTCTTGATTGCTTACTTCTGGTGGTGGCCTCGCCCCTTGCCGGGCTCGCCTGCCCGGCAAGGGAGGCCCTTCTCTTGCCGATATCTTGCTCCTCTGGCTCGATCCTGGTCCCTCCGGGTTGCACGTTGGTTCTTCAATCTCTGACTTAAGCTGGTGCTCCAATCTTGATCTTGTGTGTGTGCACAATTGGGCAACAGACTCAGGGTTTGTTGCACCGACAGAAGCCCTCGGGCCTGCCCCGAACGCGTTGCTGAGCGTCGTCGGGGTAGGGCCTAATAAGTGCTGCTGAAGGGGTTGGCCCTTGAGGTTTCCTTTGCTGCTTCATTAGTCTTGATTTTGGGGCGGTTTCTGATTTCCTCGTGCGTGGTGTAAAGCCAATAGTGGTGGGGCCGCGGCAGTGATAGCCCATGAATGACTTTAACGCACAGGGTAGAAACTGCCAATTTACTCTTCCCATAGCGTGCCCTTATCCTTAGCCACGTATGCTGCATGCATCGCGCGGGGTAGGTAACGGAGGCGCGTGGCGCGGGAGAGCACCTTAGAGAGGGTCCGCCCGCCTTGAATTGGCGGAGGAGGGCGGTGGTCACCCGTTGATGGAGCAGCTGCCCTTCCCCGCCCGGCCTATAAAAGGGAGGGGTGGAGGAGGGCGGAGTCATCCATCTTTGCATCCTCCTTCTTCTTCCCTTGTTCTCTGCTTCCACCGGTGATGCTGAAGAGAAGATCCTGGGGCCAGCCCCCGGGCTCCTGTTTGGGGCTATTGTTGCCCCATGCTGGCGCTGGCGCTCGGGGAGTGAGCCTGGTCCTTGACGTGGTGAGTCTTTTGGTATCTTCGAGGCTCGGCCGGGAGGCATGGCTGGAGATCGCTGGTAATCTCAGCACTGCCCCTTCAGGAGGTCCAGGGGCTGTTGTCGACGAGAGGTGCACCTTCCTGCCCACCAAGGAGGGGAGCGGTGCGCCTCAAGCCCTACGGCCGTTCCGGAAGCTTGCTGTTTCTCCGCTGGAGGCGTCACACTGGAGTCTTGGCGCTTCCTGGGAGCAGCGGTGGTGAGGAGAAAGCGAGGGAAGACGGAGAAGGTGGGTGGCAGGGGGTCAGGTCGGAGTATGACGGCGTGGATGCCTTCGCCTCCGACCGTTGACCTGCCGCTCGTCTTTCCGCTCTTCCCCTGCCTCCCCGGCACCGTCATCACCAGCCTCTTCGGGTGATAGCCGGGGAGGGATGTTCTCTTAGCGCCTTCTCCTCGCCTCCAACAGTCTTTCGGCGGAGCTTTGGTGGATGACTCCACCGGCGCTCAAGCCGGGGCTTCTTGCTGGCTTTGGATGTGGCGACCAGAAGGCGCCGCCACGTCCCCCGCACCCCTCCTTCGCAGCCTCGCCACTCCCGGTCTTGTCAGGCAGTGCCCGACGGGCCCTGACGGGACTGGGGTGGGCTCCTGCTTGGGTGCTCCTTTTCTCATCTTTTCCTCCTTCTGCCATAGTGCCTGAAGGAGGGAAAATGAAAAGAGGGGATTACGGGGCACTTATCTTTTTTCAATCATAAACTTGTAGGCAATTGCCAAATTTTAATTCAAATAATTTAATCTCTCTTGTCCATCTTTGTGTTCTGTAATGCTTGTACTTGTGTTAGCATATGAATGAAAAAGATGAGCCTTGCCGGGAACCCATGCATGTGTATCTCCATGCAAAGGCGGAGTGCCTCTTTAATAAAAATAAACGAGTGTTCCCCGGCAGGATATCCTGCCGGCACCCTCTTTGTCTGCCAGAGAACTACGTCTTCTAGGGAACAGACAGAGGGGCCAGCCCCCCGCCAGCTCCTTTTTAGCAAAGGCTACTGCGACCATCCTGACTGAAACAATGTTCGAGTCATGGATGGGAGCACCTAAGTTTCAAGAAGGGAGGCGAGGTTTTCTCCTACAAAGTTATAGCGTTACAGACACTAATGGACAAGAGGTAAACTTATCTATTTGGCTTGCCGGGGATCGTTGTGCTGTGCAATCTTCTCGTGCCTTGTCGAAATCAAGTTCACGGCAGGAACCTGCAACTCCATGTAGATGAGAATGAATGTATGATGCAATCCTATCTATATGCATATGCAAATGCTCATGAAATGCTTATGCAGTGATCTTGGTGTGCTTGTGCATGCATGCAATCTTAGTTGGGCCCCCCCTACAGCGCTTATTTATTTTCTTTTGCATGGGGTCATCGCCCCGGCTTTGTACAAGGGGTTACATGCAGCTGAGGCAAGGCCTGTACAAAAGGGTGGCTGCCGGGCGGTGCCCGGCAGCCTCGCGCCTTACGAGTAGTACTTACGGAGATGCTCAATATTCCATGAGTTTTACAACGGAGTGCCATCCCCGGTCTCCAGACGGACTGCGCCAGGTCTGGTGACTCGTACCACCCGGTAAGGGCCTTCCCACTTTGGTGATAGCTTGTTTGTACCCTTAGCGGACTGAACGCGCCTAAGGACAAGGTCACCTTCCTCAAAACACCGGGCATGAACCCTGCGTCTATTATAGTGACGCAGGGCTTGCTGGTAGCATGCATCACGCGTAGCAGCCCGGAGATGGTTCTCCTCGATTAGCACAGTGTCGTCACGCCGGTGCTGATCTTGCACTACTTCATCATAGGCAAGCACTCGAGGGGACCCATAAATGAGTTCCGTGGGGATAACTGCTTCTTCCCCATAGACCAGGGAGAAGGGAGTCTGCCCGGTAGCTTGGTTAGGTGTCGTTCTGAGGGACCAAAGAACTACCGGTAGCTCCTCGATCCACCGCGTGCCGTGCTTCTGCAGCGTATCGAAAGTTCTTGTCTTGAGTCCACAAAGCACTTCAGTGTTCGCCCTCTCAGCTTGTCCATTGCTCCGGGGATGTGCCATACAAGCGAATGAGATCTTGCATCCAAGGGCATGAACATATTGCATGAAGGCGTGGCTCATGAACTGGGTGCCGTTGTTAGTGATGATCCTTGCCGGAACTCTGAAACGACGCACCAATTCTTTCAAGAACTTGATAACTGATTGAGCAGTCACCTTTCTCATGGCAGTCACTTCCGGCCACTTTGTAAACTTGTCAATGGCAACGAACAAGAATTCAAAGCCCCCGATTGCTCGGGGGAAGGGGCCGAGGATATCGATCCCCCAGACTGAAAATGGCCATGCTAGAGGGATTGGCTGAAGGGCTTGGGCAGGCAGGTGTGTTCTCTTGGAATGGAACTGGCAGGCTTCACATTTGGTGACTAACTCAATCGCATCATGGAGGGTTGTGGGCCAATAAAATCCTTGCCCGAATGCTTTCCCAAGTAACGCCATTGGTCCAATGCGGGAACCGCACATTCCTTTGTGAATCTCAGCCAGCAGTTCCTTTCCATCCTCCCGGCAAACACACTTCAATTTCACACCATTGGGCCTCCTTCTGTATAGAGTGTCATCAACAAACCGATACATACTGGCCCTCCAGGCTTCTTTTTCAGCTTCATCTTGGTTGCCAGGGAGTTCTCCGGTTTGGAGGAAGTGGACAATGTGCCTTGCCCAAGTTGGAGCCTGGGGCTCGGCAACGAGGACAAGCGGCACCTCCTCTACTGCGGGAGCACCAGCCTCGTTCGCAGGGTCCATAGGCCCGGCTGGAGGGGGTGGTCTGGCAGGCCGTGAGGAGTTGTTTCTGGCAGGGTCTCTGCTGGGAGCGGACAGCTCTACTGGGAGAGGCTTACCGTAGTCCAACTTTCTCCTCTTCCGGGCCATTGTGGCTAGTGATACGGAGGGCTGAGAGAGATGGAGAACAAAAGTTCCTGGTTCCACAGGAAGCTTCTGCGTAGCACACTTTGACAGGTGATCAGCTATGCTGTTTTTCGTACGGGGTATGTGCTCTGTTTGCAACCCATCAAAGTGCTCCTCCAATCTCCTCATTTCCTCGACGTATGCTTCCATCAATGGGCTTTTATAATCCTTGTTGACTTGTCTCACCACAAGCTGTGAATCTCCTCGAATGATCAACTTCTTAATTCCCAATTCTGCTGCAATCCTGAGCCCGGCAAGGAGCCCTTCATACTCAGCTGTATTGTTGGTGGCTTCTTCCCGGGCAAAGTGCATTTGGACGACGTATTTCAAATGCTCCCCGGAGGGGGCAACAAGAAGCACGCCAGCCCTTGAACCTTGTAGGAAAAAAGCACCACCAAAATACATAATCCATTCTTGGGGTGATTCCTTGCCGGGGAGAGCTGTTTCTGTCACTTCCTCATCAGGGGTTGGCATCCATTCTGCAATAAACTCTGTCAGTGCCCTGCTCTGAATAGTTGATGTGCTCTCAAACTTCAAACCAAAGCTGGATAACTCCAAATCCCACTCCACTATTCTGCCGGTGGCCTTAGGGTTTCGGAGTATCCTTTGCAACGAAAAGCGAGTGACAACCGTGATCTCATGGGCTTGGAAGAAGTGGCGCAGTTTCCTTGAGGCCATGATGAGGCCAAAATCAACTTTTGCACGCCAGAGTACCTCGATCTAGCCCCTTGTAACAAGGAGCTAACGAAGTATACTGGGCGCTGCACCACTTTCTTCTTTGCCGCATCCTTGGGGTTGCTCTCATTGTCGTGCTCATTGTTGTTCTGATTCTTTTCTGACTCTGCCGTGATATGGCCATTTTCAGCCTCATCCACTTCTCGCTATGCTACCAAGGCCGCACTGACCACTTGGTTGGTTGCTGCCAAGTAAAGCAATAACGACTCTTGGGGTTTGGGTGCAACCAAGGTAGGCATAGATGATAGGTTGGCCTTCAATTCTTGCAGAGCTGCATCAGCTTCTGGGTTCCACTTCAGAGGCCCTGCTTTCTTCAAAGTATTAAAGAATGGTAGGTCACGTTCGGCAGACCTCGAAATGAATCTGCTTAGCGCGGCAACGCATCCCGTCAAGCGCCTTACATCCTTAACTGTCCTTGGTGCTTGGATTTGCTCAATGGCCTTGATCTTGTCGGAGTTGGCTTCGATCCCCACGATGGGACACGAAGAATCCAAGCAGCTTGCCGGAGGGGACACCAAACCCACACTTCTCCGGATTAAGCCTCAAGTTGATCTTGCGCAAATTACCAAATGTCTCCTCCAAATCCTGGATAAGGGTGGTCTTATCCTTGGTTTTGACCACGATGTCATCCATATAGGCTTCTATATTTCTGTGCAATTGTGGCTCAAAACCAATCTGGACTACTCTTGCAAAAGTGGACCCGACACTCTTTAATCCGAAAGGCATGCGGACAAAGCAGTACGTACCACATGGAGTGATGAACGATGTCTTCTCCTCATCTTCTTTGGACATGAAGATCTGGTGATATCCGGAGTATGCATCTAGAAAGGAGAGCAAATGACAACCTGAAGTGGAATCCACGATTTGGTCGATGTGCGGCAAGGGAAATGGGTCCTTCGGGCAAGCCTTGTTGAGATCTGTGAAATCAATGCAAACCTCCATTTCTCATTTGCCTTCCAAACCACCACTGGATTTGCTAACCACGTAGGATGCAGCACTCCTCTGACCAAACCCACTACCTCTAGTTTCTTGATTTCCTCGGCAATGAACTGCAGCCACTCCAAGGCCTGCTTCCGGACTTTTTGCTTGACGGGTCGGGCATGTGGGCAAACAGCAAGGTGGTGCTTGATTACCTCCCTGGGAACACCCGGGATATTAGATGGTTGCCAGGAAAACACATCGATATTCGCCCGCAGGAAGGCAACGAGCACGCTTTCCTATTTTTTAGCAAGGGTGGCGCTGATGGTGAAAGTACCGTCAACGCTAGCCAGCGCTGCCGGGACCTTCTTCACTTGGGGTGCAGCAACCTTGGATCTCTTACTGTTAGAACACTCCGGCACGTCATCAACGGGTGTCGTGCACTCGGAGGGGCACGCTTCCCGGACTCCTTGCCGGAGGTCCTACAATCCCTCTTTTTTCCTTTGCTTTCCTTGGCGGGAGCTGCTGCTGCCGCAACCTCTGCTGCGACTGCATCCCGGTACATCTTGTCCATGCAGATAATTGCATCCTTCTCATCTGCTAGAATAGTGATGACTCCTAGTGGCCCAGGCATCTTCAAAGTGTTATAAGCATAGTGGGATGCTACCATGGATTTAGCCAGGGCCGGGCGTCCCAGAATCCCATTGTACGGCAGGGGGAGATCAACCACATCGAACACAATCCTCTCAATCTGAAAGTTCAATTATCCCCCAAACGTCACCGGCAACGTAATCTTCCCCTTGGGATGGCTCCTGCCGGGATTGACTCATTGAAACGTGTTGGTAACCTCTAGCTCTTCTTCTCCTACCTGAAGCTTGTTGATGACTACCGGGGAAATCAGATTCAACCCGGCCTCGCCATCCACTAACATCTTTGTGACCTTGAGGTTGCGAATTGTTGGGGAGACCAACAATGGCAAAGACCCTACCGTAGTGGTGCGGGCAGGGTGATCCTCCTCATCAAAGATGATGGGCGTGCGGGACCACTTGAGCGGCTTCCGGGCCTCTGGCGCTGGTTCCACAGCATTGACCTCTCATGCCCATCGCTTGAGTTTGCGATGAGAGGTGTGCAAAGATGCACCTCCATCAATGCATAGGGTGTTAGTGGCCTTCTAAAACTCCTGCTCACTGGTTTCCTCTTCATTCCCTTCATCACTCACATCATCACAGACTTCCTTCTCTTGACCCCTGGCGGGTTTTCCTTGGTTCCGAAAGGGTTTGCTGGGGCGATTTGCTTCACCGCCTCGGCCCTTTCCGCCAGCGGTATTCTGACCTTTTTCCTTATCACGCTTATCATACTCTGCCCTCTGTTTCTTGACGAGCTGCTCAACCTGATAACACTCCTGAAGGTCGTGGCCTTTGGTCCGGTGGATCTTGCAGTACGGCCCATCACCTTTCCCAACTTTTTCGGCGACAGAGGCTTCCCGGAAGGCAGCGCACGCGGCAGCTTCCTTGCCGGGGGCCTCAACCTTGGCCTTCTTGCCGGTACTAGGTGAGCCCGATCCTTCCACAGTCATTACTGCCTTATCCCTTGGCTTCTTATTGCGCTGCTTGCCCTTTCTCTGACTGGTTGATTCATCTTCATCCTCTGAATCAACATTGATGCAATCTTCTTCTCTGGGCAACTTCCTTCCTTCCTCCATCCGAGCACACTTATCCACCAGTGTGTATAGCTCCTTCACAGTCTTGGGCAACCACACATTCATCTTAGAACGAATGCGACGGTTGCGCACATTGGACTGGAAGGCTGCTATAACGGATGTCAGATGGATATTTGGAATATTCCTATGAACTTTACTGAATCTTTGTAAATACTTACGGATTGTTTCTCCTTCTTTCTGCTGGAGAAGCTGCAGGTCGCTGGGCCTGCCGGGCTCTTGGTGGCCACCGGTGAAGGAACCGATGAACTCATGGCACAGATCTGCCCATGAGGAAATGGAGTTCTCCGACAGGTGCATCAGCCAAGACCTCAAATTGGACTTGAGGGCCAAAGGGAAGTAGTTGGCGAACACCTTCTCGTCTCTTCCCCCGGCAGCCTGAACAACGATTGTGTAGATGCTCAGGAACTCTGCCGGGTTCAGCCTCCCGTCGTATTTCTCATGTACCTCTGGCTTGAACCTGCGAACGGACAACCAATGGACTTGCCGTAGCTCTCATGTAAAGGCAGGGCAGCCGACCTCGAAAAGTAGGCACCCACCAACACCAAGAGCAGGCTCGTCGACGTTGAGGCCGCCGCACTCGTCGGTCTGGCGGAGGTCGTCGTGGCGCTGATCCATGACAACGCGCGTGTCTCCCCCCCTTCTATCCTCCGGGGCTCGATGCTGGCCTGGACATGCTCGAGGGTCGGAAGAGGCCATCAAGACATCATCGGGGTCTTGATTCAGCTGCGCCCGCATCCGCTGCCGTGGTGGGGACTGCACGGTGGGGACGGCCCCCTCCGTTTGGCCAGCAGTATGGGCGGTTGCTGTCGCTTGGGGAGGTCATGGTGGGCCAGGTCGTCTTGAGCCCCCAGCTTTGGTGAAACCAAGCAGGCTCTGGATGGTGGCACGCCATTCATCCATCTGCTCAGCCACTGGCGGAAACCTCAGCAGCAACCGGGCTCGCGCCATAGCCTCCGTGGCTGTGCTTGGCATAGATGTTGATGACGTCGACCGCACCGTCGCCTAGCTCCTGATGGTGCCAGCGGCGGCGACGGCGGTAGTGCCACATCCACGCAGCTGTGGGATGACCACTTGGGCAGCGGGGTCGCACGGCGGTGGTGCTCGAGGGTCAGCGGCTCCGTCGAGCGCAACAGTCTGGTCGGCTTGTCTGGGAGGAGGCACATGGGCCGTGGTTGCTCCCGCGGTGGGGGCGGCCGGAGGGCGATGGTTCACCCCGGACCGAGCACCGTTGCTGCAGCTGTGCCCGTCAGTGGGAGGAGAGGGTGTAGATGGAGTGACCCCTTGCCCGCACCTTGTGGAGGGTGACCACCAGGGCGTTGCTGATGTTGTTCTCCTCGGACATCTCGAGCCCCCGTGTCAGCCGCGGGGGGAGTGGCGATGGAGCCACCTGCTCCAGTCACGCCCCCAGCAGCATTCATGTCCTCGCTCGCCCCCGCATCCTCCGAGGCACTAGAGTCTGCGGGTGGCGGAGCCTTCGAGGTGGACAGATGGGCCGAAGGGCCAGACTTCTTCTTCTTAGGCGCCATGGTCGATGGCGTCGTCGAAGATGAAGCTGGCAATGAAGATGACGCGCTGCGCATGCTTTCAGGTTCACGCAAGCAAGCCCCCTACCTGGCACACCAAAGATGTCGCGGGATATCCGCGGCCACCTATGGGACCGGGTGGCCCCTTGATGGTTCGATGGGGGGACGTCGCATTGCACAAAGAGCAGATCAGCGCGCGACAGCACGACAGAGAGCACACAAGCAATTTACCCAGGTTCGGGCCGCCGTGAGGCGTAAGACCCTACTCCTGCTTTGGTGGATTGATGGTGGAATGAGTGTGGTGACGTGTAGTACACTTTCCCGATAGGGTTTGCCTCAGGGCCACAGCGACTACGCGCGTATGGTGGCTTGGGTTCATCCACTTTCCAACCCTTCCTACAAGTGCCATGGGCCTCCTTTTATAGATTAATGGGTCACCATAGTGGCAAAGTGGTCATTATCCACTGATATGATAGCGAATAGTGCTATCATATCTAACACTGTGGGCTGACAGGGTGCATTAAATGCGCCGCTTAGTGTCACATCACAGGTCGCCCAGTAAGGCCTACCGGGCTATCTTGCCAGCTCCGCATTTGTTCTCTTGACACGTCGCAGGACGGGTGTCACCTGCGGGTTTCTTCTTTAGGAAATGGCTGCCATGTGGCGAATGGCTGCCACTTAATCACCTTGTGGCTTGACACCACACCGATCGACGACGTGGGTCATGCTTGAGTGGTTGGTGGGGTGGTTCTGCCCCCGCGAGCCCCGGCATGCTATGCTGGGGAGCCTTGATTGCTTGCTTCTGGTGGTGGCCTCGCCCCTTGCCGGGCTCGTCTGCCCAGCAAGGGAGGCCCTTCTCTTGCCGATATCTTGCTCCTCTGGCTCGATCTTGGTCCCTCCAGGCTGCATGTTGGTTCTTCAAATCTCTTGGTTCTTCAATCTCCGACTTAAGCTGGTGCTTCAATATTGATCTTGTGCCTGTGCACAGTTGGGCAACAGACCCAGGGTTTGTTGCACCGACAGCTAGCTATTAATTTCACTGCTTTTTTGGCTTCCTAGTGACCAATTAGCTTTAATGCGAGGCGCGCTAAGCAAATGTACGGCATACAAGGAAAAACATAGCACATCCAGCATATATTACAAGAAATCACATCCACTGGGCAATCAAAGATTGATGCCAGTTCAAATAAATGGACAGAACTCAATGATCTACAACCTCACAATCTGCAACCTCAGTGCGGATGACGCCCATAAGCATGTGAGCAAGTTCTTCCCTCTTTGCTACACTGTCTCTGAAAACATTGATCAGTTGTTGTTGCGCAAGAATGTGCACCTTTGATTCCTTGAAGATTTCCATCATTGCGTTAGTCAGTAATTAGTTCACAAACATACATTTTTTCCGTTGGATTCAAGACAAAGGAAGCTGAACAGATTCAGATGGCGATTTTGGTAAGCTTGTATTATTGATAGTGGAGACTGTCTGGACCACTGCATCATAACATAAATTAGGAGGGGAACCAAACAGATTAATCAAGAGTTATTTCCATAGTCTGGCCTAGATTTATTGGAAAGAAACAATGGGGTTGCCTTGCTATTTTCAGAGTTTGTCTTCTTATCTTCAGCAGCCTGCACCAAATTAACACACTAGCATTGCTATCATTGGCAGGTCAGATAATAGGAAAGCAACATTGACACAATGAACATTTGGGCAACCAGACAACACCGGCCTACACCAAATTAACACAATATGGCACAACTATCATCAACCAGGTAAGGTAATAGGAAAGCAACATTGACACAATGAATGATTGGGCAACCAGAACAACACTACAATTTAGTAATGTGCATGATATGAGATAGTACACTCATGCAGATCAGTATGCAAAACTACCAGGCAGTTTTCCTTACAAAAATCAACATTGTCGCCTTTAATTATACATTTTGCTACAAGTAAATTTAGATGAGATAAAGGTTGGATTCACGCTGATTAACAAAATACATGCTGATGTAAAAATATAGTGATATACAACAGGTACTTACATCAGCATTGGAGCACAGAGAATTCCCAGAAGATACTTTCCTCGAACACGATCCCAGTTTAGAAAGTCTTCTATCCTTTAAGCTTATTTTCTAAAAGAGAGACAGGTAAGAAACATGTAGAAAATATGATCTGAATGCTATAAAATTTCATGATGCAAGGATACGCACATGCTTCTTAGAAAGGAGTTGAAATACTTTTGCTGGACTGGAGTAGACTAGTTCTTTGGCCACTAGAATCTGCTTATTATCAGTAGGAGTTGGGTTTCTTTGTGTTGGAGCAGTATCTATGAACACTAGAGTTGGTTTACTATCTCCTGGCATTTGGATCTTTTGCAAAGACCTTGTTTGTAACCCTTCAGATTCTAACATAGCTGTCTTCCCCTTGCATGCCTTATATAGAAGAATGGTGCTTCAATTATAAAACATGCTACGGTAGAGAGATGGAATAGGTACTGAAGAATAGAAAAGCATGACATATTGACATGTATTCCATCCATCCAGAAATAAATGGATGTGTCTAGGCGTATTTTAGTTCGAGAGTCATCCATTTTTATCCATTTTTGCATCATGTAATTCGAACGGAGGGAGTATGATGTAAGAGCTAGGGATACGACAGGACAACACAGTAAAAAACACTAGTTGAATGTAAAACTATATGATAGCGGTATAGGCATAGAAAAACATGAAGGCAACATATGCGTGCATGATTGGCAAACTAAGATGGCATTGCAACAGACCAGTATAACATCACTTCAATGTAAAAAAAACTAGTATGGTAGACGGATGGAATACATAGTGATGAATAACAATGCATAAGATATTCAGAAGCATGATGGCCAAACTAAGAAAATGGCATTGCGCAGAGTAGAATGACAGTACTAGAATTTGAAAACATTATCATGAATGGAATAGGTATTGAAAAACAGGAAGGAATGACATATTTACGTGCATGATCGGTAGGCTAAGCACATGGCATTGCAACAGAGTAGATGCACTCCAGGACATTACATGCATGATGTATCCATATCACGGGCCAAGTTAGAGCAAGGATCTTGTGGGGTGAATAGGATTCATCATCTTTCTGCAAGTTGTAACACCCCAGATGTAAAACTTCCACATTTGGCAAATATCCATGTTGTTCTTCATCCAATTCCATTTGGGTTCAATCCTTTTTGGTCTCTTTTGTTTTGTTTGTTGGTTTGTACTTATTGCTTTGTCTTGTCATTACTTGCCATCTTCTTTTGCACTTGCCATCTTATGTTGCATCATGGCCTCATCTTAGTGTTGCATTTGTGCTTCTTGTCATGTTGCATTTCATCTTCCTCTTCATGTGCATTGTGTGTTTCATGCATGTTATATTGTTGCTTGACCCATGTGTGATCCATACATGACCACCTCCATGCATCACCACCTCTTCTTCTCTTTTCTTTCTTGTTGGAAGTGCCATTTTGTCCTCCTCCATAAATGTTCAATTTTCCCCAAATAAATCTTGCATCTTGTCATAAACCTCTATGCCAAATTTCACTTCCTTTGGACTTGGTTTGGTTGGGTTCAAAAATGGTTCAAGTTTGAATTAAATTTGAACTTGAATTATTTTTCTACCTCTAAAAATCCCCAAGCCATTTTATTTAAATAGTACCCATTTCCAGGAGCTTGGAGCCATTTTTATTTCTGCCAAATACCTCTCCTACCTCCCTGGACTTTTCCTTTTCTATAGCTGTGAATTTAAATTCACAGAACTAAGTTAAAGGGGGAAGCCCTCCTAGTGCAGCAACTTGGGCCTTTTCCCCTCTCCCGCAGCCCAACAGAGCACATCAACCACAGCCCAGTCAGCCCATGCGTACATGAGCTTCGTCCTCCTGTACGGCAGTGCATCCAGCGTGTCCACGTCGGACATGGGCGTGATTTGACGGCCGTCCGGCGTCCCTAGCCCCTATATATCATGTCACCGGATCCCTAGGGTTCCTCCTCGACCGACCCCCCTCCTCTCCTTCCCTCGCCGCCGCCAGGTAAGGCTAGCCAGGCCACGCCGTCGCCCTGCCCACCATGCTCCGGCCGAGCTTGAGCTCGAGCTCGGAGTAGCTCGTCGCCGCGCCGCCGACCCCTCAGCCACTGTGGAGAGGAACGCCAAGTACCTCTCCGTCCCCTGCATCCACGCACGCGACCACACGGCCTCGGGTTCGACCTCCACGACGCTGTCTTCTTCCTCTTCTTCCCGGACAGCATCTTCGCCAAGTTCAGAGCTCGCTTCGGTCGCCTCCGGCGCGTATCCGTCAGCCTCTCCGTGTCCTAGGGTGAGCTGGGTAACGCATCTCCCGCTCCATTTCTTTCCATGGCATGTAGAACCCCGTAGCACTCGCCCGATCCATGTCTTCACCGCGCTCGCGGTGCTCCGGCGATCTCTGAAGTTTTAGTTGCGCATGTTTTGCTGCTGCACGTGCACACGCGCACTCGCGCTCTCCCCTGTTCCCATGTGCTCGCTCACGCTCGGTCGCCGCGCCCGTAGCCCAGCATGCAGCTGCACCCGCGCGCGCACCCTGCCTGCTCGCGTCGCTCACTCGCCGTTCTGTACCGCGCCCGAGGCAAGCACATGCTCGTGCTCGGGCACTGCAAGCACGCGCCTTCCACAGCCGCTCCGTGTGCACACCCTGGCCCCGCCTTCAAATTCCGCACCCTCGCCGGTGACCCTCTGCTCCGGTGGTCGCCGTCATGCTCGTTGGCAGCAGCCCGGTTCTCCTCTGCCGCCGGTAGGACCAGCCAGCCCCCGCCTATCATTAGGTCAAGAGGCCCAGCGACCGCTTCTTGTAACAAAAGCAGCAGCAGCGTAGTGGTGGTTGTCTTGCTGTTCCACCCAGGAGTGCAGGTTTTGAATCCCAACCTCCACATGTTTACCTTTGGCCCCTTTTAATTTTTCTTCGGGCACTGACGTCTCGGCCCCACTGTCATACACACACCCGCATAGACCCACTGTCATACAAACACGCACACAGCTCCCTCCTTTTTTTGTGTTTTGTTCATATTACCCCGCGCATTCCATTCTGGAAAGTCCTCTCTTTCCATTTCCGGCAAGTCCATTTCTGGACATTTCCTAGGAGAGAAACATGCCATTTCTGTCATATTCCATTTAGGGCAGTTTCTAACTTATTGCACTTGTGATGATTTTTCTACAGCAACCCTAACATATTATATATGTTTTTGGGGTAGAAAAATCTCACCAATCCAGTGGTGGCATTATTTTCTGCATTTGAGCAAGTTCATAAACATGTCATTTTACATCATGTTGCTGTTTCTATTTTATGTGTATATTCATGCAAATATGCTATGTGGTTGCTTTGCACATGAATAGCTTCATTTTCATGTATACTTCATGCTAGAATTTGTTCCATGCCATGACATGCCTGGTAGTGAGTTAAACAAGCTTGTAAAGATGCCATGTTGAATCTGTTTCTGCTATGTCTAGCATTTTCACCAAGTCATTGCTCTGCTGATATTTTTATGCCATGTATCCATGTTGCTACAGTGAGATCCATGCTTCTTTTGAGTATGTCCAGTAAGGATGTTTTGGACATATAGATGTCCTCTATCCATCCACTCTCCTGTTTGAAATTATGGAGTGACCTAGCATGTCTTAATCTTGCTCTACTTTTGCTATAAAATGTTCCTGGCAGAATGTTAACATGATATTCAATTTTGCCAAGGTTGTTGTAGTTGATCCATACATGCTATGAACTTGCTCTTGCCATGGTTAGCTTCATAAACATGCCATCTTGCTGTAGGTATGCTTGTTTTGTCATGCATTGCTTTGGGATGAGTGAATCGAGCTCACAAAGTTGCCTTCATAATTCTGTTAATGCCATGCTCTGTTTTCTGCTAAGTCTGAAACCTGTTAACGGAACTTGCTATGTTTACATGGGTGCCATCATATCTTCTGTGCCTTTTTGGCTCATAGTCAGTTAGGGACTTTTGTTCTATGCATTTAGTAGATTCATGCCATGACTTGTTTTACTATGATAAGTTCATGTACCTTGTGTTGTGCTTGCTCTGAACATTGCTACCTGATGCTGTTTCAGCCATGTTCAGTATTTTCACTGTCTGTGAAGCTGATATCTTTTGCACTTTTGCCATGCTTGTTTGAGCCTGTTATTGTGTGATCTAGCCGTAGCTCAGTGTTCATCTTTTTTAAAGCATCTCTTGTAGATCACTGCCATATGCTTTTTGCTATGTTGGGGTGCTGTAGTATAGTTTCTTGATGTATTCTAAGTGCTATCATGCTGTTAATCACAGAATCATGTCATCCTTGTTTTGTTGGCCATTTGCAAACCGTGCATCCGTTTCCGGTGATCTTTATATCGATTTTGACCGAAATCATCTCATCTTTCAAGTGGCATACTTGGTTTGACAAGTTGATGCCTTGTTCATCCTTTTTCTTCCGGAGCACGCATATGCATCGCATATCACATCTCGCATATCATGCATGTATTGCATCATGTTGTTTGTGCATTTCCCGTGATTGATTGTGGTTCCATTGCTTGTGTTCTTGCTGTGGGTAGAGCCGGGAGACGAGTTCGTGAATGAGGAAACTGTTGAGTATGCTACGAGGATCAAGCTTTCGACAACTCTGAGAACCTTGCAGGCAAGATGACCATACCCTCGAAATCATTTCTATCTTTGCTTTGCTAGTTGTTCGCTCAATTGCTATGCTGCCCTACCTACCACTTGCTATATCATGCCTCCCATATTGCCATGTCAAGCCCCTAACCCACCTTTCCTAGCAAACCGTTGTTTGGCTAAGTTACCGCTTTTGCTCAGCCCTCTTATAGCGTTGCTAGTTGAAGGTGAAGTTGAAGTTGATTCCATGTTGGAACATGGATATTTTGGCATATCACAATATCTTTTATTTAATTAATGCATCTATATATTTGGTAAAGGGTGGAAGGCTCGGCCTTATGCCTGGTGTTTTGTTCCACTCTTGCCGCCCTAGTTTTCGGTCATACCGGTGTTATGTTCCTTGAGTTTGCGCTCCTTACGCGGTTGGGTGATTTATGGGACCCCCTTGATAGTTCGCCTTGAATAAAACTCCTCCAGCAAGACCCAACCTTGGTTTTACATTTGTCTACCTAAGCCTTTTTCCCTTGGGTTTTCGCGAGCCCGAGGGTCATCTTATTTAAACCCCCCCCCCCGGCTAGTGCTCCTCTGAGTGCTGGTCCAAACTAGAGCCACTTGCAGCGCCACCTCGGGGAAACTCGAGGGCTGGTTTTAGTTGTACGTAGTGTTCATCCGGTGTGCCCTAAGAACGAGATATGTGCAGCTCCTATCGGGATTTGTCGGCACATTCGGGCGGCTTTGCTGGTCTTTTTTTACCATTGTCGGAATGTCTTGTAAACCGGGATTCCAAGACTGATCGGGTCTTCTCGGGAGAAGGTTTATCCTTCGTTGACCGTGAGAGCTTATAATGGGCTAAGTTGGGACACCCCTGCAGGGTATTATCTTTCGAAAGCCGTGCCCGCGGTTATGAGGCAGATGGGAATTTGTTAATGTCCGGTTGTAGAGAACTTGACACTTGACTTAATTAAAATACATCAACCGTGTGTGTAGCCGTGATGGTCTCTTCTCGGCGGAGTCCCGGAAGTGAACACGGTTGGAGCTATGAATGAACGTAAGTAGTTTCAGGATCACTTCTTGATCATTTCCAGCTTCGCGACTGTTGCGTTGCTTCTCTTCTCGCTCTCAATTGCGTATGTTAGCCACCATATATGCTTAGTGCTTGCTGCAGCTCCACCTCATTACTCCACCCTTTCCTATAAGCTTAAATAGTCTTGATCTTGCGGGTGTGAGATTGCTGAGTCCACGTGACTCACAGATTCTACTAAAACAGTTGCAGGTGCCGACGATACCAGTGCAGATGACACAACCGAGCTCAAGTGGGAGTTCGACGAGGAACGTGGTCGTTACTATGTTTCGTTTCCGGATGATCAGTAGTGGAGCCCAGTTGGGACGATCGGGGATCTAGCATTTGGGGTTATCTTATTTTTCATTTGGATTTGACCGTAGTCGGTCTATGTGTGGATTTTGGTTGATGTAGGAATTAATTTATGTATTGTGTGAAGTGGCGATTGTAAGCCAACTCTCGTTATCCCATTCTTGTTCATTACATGGGATTGTGTGAAGATGACCCTTCTTGCGACAATACCTACAATGCGGTTATGCCTGTAAGTCGTGCCTCGACACGTGTGAGATATAGCCGCATCGTGGGCGTTACAAGTTGGTAATCAGAGCCATCCCCGACTTAGGAGCCCCCTGCTTGATCGAATCGCTGGCGTTGTTGAGTTTAGAAAAAAAATGTTTTGAGTCTTAGGATTATATATATCGGAGAGTAGGATTCTTTTTACTCCTCAGTCCCTTCGTCGCTCTGGTGAGGCCTCTTGACGTAGAAGTTTTGACTCTTCTCTCCTCAAATTTCACTAAAAAAAATTGAGGATCACGCGGGTATCTTGTAATCGTTCCGATGGTTTTGTGACGAGAACATTGTTCTTGGTGCCTCCTGACATTTAGGGGTTGTGGCAGTGTCCCGGGGAGTTGAGCTCCGAGGTGTTGTCGTCACAATTTTATCGTTGCAGTTCTGGAATACCTGAGTTTCGCCGACATCGAAAATCTCTTTTGTGCAGTTGTTGGTGAGATCACCTCGACGCCACCCAGTACTGGGGCGGGAGTTCGGGAGTACTGTCATAACTCGTATAACGGATGCTTTTCAAAGGTTGAGGTACATGATTTCCGAAAGTTTCTTGGTTATGTGTTGACGGATGGATACAGCTGGATCTAGGGATTGCTAGTTTGGGTGATATATTTTGTGTCCCCTGTATCCCCAACACCTGATTGCACAACCAGAAAGTTTCGGGAGTTTATAGGTGGGATTCAAGTAGCTCTTAGCATTTCTTCCCGCAGATATTTGGTTTGTGATTGGGTAATCCTTACCACTTATTTGTTCCACTCGTACCTTGTTGTTTTATTCACCAATCTCTTATCAAGTGGCTTCTCACCTTAATGGAAGTGTGATGATTTACTATGGAATTCATTCGTTCATCCTCGTTCTAATGTTTATTGTGAAGACTATATGTTGCAATTTCTATCCGTTGATTCAATTTGCCTATCTGTCTATCAAGATGCTAACGGATGTCACCCTCTTCAGGATGGCTCCGCCAACGTGTCAGAATCCGGAACGCAATGAGGGGACTCAGGCGAACCCTCCGCCACCACCTCCGCCTCCGGAGGCATGGCAAGCTATCATGGCAGCCACCAATGCCAATGCTCAGATGATTTTGCAACTCTTGCAAGAGCGCACCCAAGGGCAAGGCAACCAAGGTAATCAAGGCCAAGGCAACAATCAGCCTCACTTCGCTACCCTCAACCAGTTCCTCGCAAATCAGCCGAAGTCTTTCAGCTACTGTGCCGAGGCCACAGACGCCGATGATTGGCTCGTGGACATCAACAAGCATTTTGAATGTAGCAATGTCAGGCCTGAGGACTTTGTCATGTTTGCTTCTTTTCAACTCAAGGATCAAGCTGCTGAGTGGTATCAACAATACAAAGATTCCAGTGGAGGTCGTGTGATTACCTGGGATGATTTCCGCCGAGACTTCAAAGCTCACCACATTCCACAAAGTGTTGTTGAGAGCAAGCGTGAGGAGTTCCGCAATCTCAAGCAAGGCAGCATGTCCGTGTATCAATACAATACCCAGTTTCAGAAACTCGCTCGCTTCGCTAAGCAAGACGTCACTGATGAAAAGAGCATGATTTATCAATTCAGAGGTGGCCTTAGAGAAGATCTGCAATTACCTCTCGTGCTTTTTGAGCCGACCAAGTATGATGATTTCTACAACATGGCACTGAAACAAGAGGCTGCTCAGCTCAAGTGTGAGGCTTCTAAGAAGAGAGTCAGGGACGTAGTTCAGTCTTCTTCTTCCTCACTAGTGGCTGCTAAGCAACAGAAGTTCTGCTTGCCTCCTCCTCCTCCGTTTCGTCAGCCTTTCCAGCAGAAGAACAAAGGTGGCCATGGATCTTCCCACCCACCCAACCATGGCTATCAGAACAAGTCTCAGAATCAAGCTCCAAAGTCGAATGCTCCTTATCATCGTCCACTCTCAGAGGTGACTTGCAACAAGTGTCAGCAGAAAGGTCACTATGCTAACAAGTGCTTCAACCAAAGGCGCCTTCCGCCTCCTCCTCCTGTGAGATCTTCCAGCAATGCAGTGGTCAAGCATAATCCCAAGTCTGCAAAGGTGAACATGATGAATGCAGCTCAAGCGGAGGTATCTACTGATGTGATAATGGGTAATCTCTCAGTTAATGATATTCCTGCAAAAGTTTTATTTGATACTGGTGCATCGCATTCTTTCATGTCATACCCATTTGCATCGAAGCACAATGTTGACACAGAGATTTTATCCAAAGTTATGCAAGTTGTTTCTCTGGGAAAGCTTATGACTTCTAGTTTGGTTGCTCCCGATGTTTCTATCAAGATGGGAAACTATAAATTTCTGGCCAAACCAATTGTTCTTGGTGACTCGGATATTGATCTAATTCTCGGGATGGACTGGCTTTCTAAGCACAAGGCTCAACTTGATTGTGCTGCCAGGGAAATTCAATTGACACACTCTTCTGAGGATGTTATCATCTATGCCGCTCGTGATGAAACCATTCGGTTATTTTCTCTCAATGAGAAGGGAGAATTGGATGCTATTTCTCAAATTCCAGTCGTTTGTGAGTATCAAGATGTCTTTCCAGAAGAGCTTCCGGGTATGCCTCCTCACCGGCCAGTTGAGTTCGTTATCGATCTTGAGCCTGGCACGGAATCCATTTGCAAGCGTCCATACAAGCTTGGACCCAAGGAGCTGAAAGAATTGAAGAAACAGCTCGATGAACAAGAGCATCTGGGTTTGATCAGACCGAGTTCATCTCCATGGGGTTGTAGTGTTCTTTTTGTCCAAAAGAAGGATGGCACGAACCGACTTTGTGTCGACTACCGTCCATTGAACAAGAAGACAATCAAGAACAAGAATCCACTTCCCAACATCAATGAGCTATTCGAGCAACTTAAAGGTGCTAAAGTTTTCTCCAAGCTTGACCTTCGTATGGGTTATCATCAGATTCGCATTCGTGAAGAAGATATTCCCAAGACAGCATTCAGAACAAGCTTTGGTTCTTATGAATATACTGTCATGTCTTTCGGCCTTGTAAATGCTCCTCCAACATTCTCTCGGATGATGAATTTCATCTTCAACCCCTATACCAATGAATTCGTCCTGGTGTATCTCGATGATATCTTGGTCTTCTCCAAGAATAAGAAGGACCATGCCAAACATTTGCGATTGGTGCTCGACAAGCTCAGAGAGTATCAATTCTATGCGAAGTTTTCCAAATGTGATTTTTGGCTTGATGAAGTTCTTTACCTTGGTCATATCATCTCTGCCAAGGGCATCATTGTTAATCCCGAGAAGGTGTCCGCAATTGTGAATTGGGAACCTCCTCAGAATGTCAAGCAGCTCCGCGGTTTCCTTGGTCTTGCAAGCTATTGCCGAAGATTCGTTGAGAATTTCTCTAAGATTGCAAAGCCTCTTTCTTACCTCCTCCAGAAGCATGTCTGGACTCCTGAGTGTGATGTTGCCTTCAACACTCTCAAAGAGAAACTAGTCACAGCTCCTGTCTTAACTCCTCGTGACGAATCCAAGCCATTCGAAGTTTTCTGTGATGCTTCTCTTCAAGGTCTCGGTGCTGTGTTAATGCAAGAGAAGAAAGTTGTGGCCTATACCTCTCGTCAGTTGAAGCCCAACGAAAAGAACTACCCCACTCACGATCTTGAGTTGGCGGCAGTTGTCCATGCATTAATAACATGGAGACATCTCTTGTTGGGACGAAAAGTGGACATATTCACCGATCACAAGAGTCTTAAGTACATCTTCACTCAGCCCAATCTCAACCTCAGGCAAACTCGATGGGTCGAAATGATTCAAGAGTACAATCCGAGTATTGAATATACTCCGGGCAAGGCCAATGTCATTGCAGATGCTTTGAGCAGGAAGGCTTATTGCAGCAGCTTAATCCTCAAGCCTTTTCAACCGAACCTTTATGAAGCTTTCCGCAAACTGAATCTCCAAGTTGTTCCTCAAGGCTTTCTTTCCAACCTCCTAGTCTCTCCTACTTTGGAAGATCAAATTCGTGAGGCACAACTCCTGGATACCATGGTGAAGAAGGTGAAACGTGGTATTGACAAGGGTCTTTCCAAATACAAGTGCTATCGCATTGATGACAAAGACACTTTATTCTTCGAGGACCAGATTATGGTTCCTAAAGGTGATCTAAGGAAGGTCATAATGAACGAAGCGCACAATTCTCTTCTTTCCATTCATCCTGGAAGTACGAAGATGTACCATGACCTCAAGCAGTCGTATTGGTGGACTCGAATGAAGCGAGAAATCGCTCAATTCGTGAATGAATGTGATGTCTGTCGAAGGGTGAAAGCAGAACACCATCGACCAGCTGGTCTCCTCCAACCTCTTGCTATTCTAGAATGGAAGTTTGATCATATCTAAATGGACTTCGTGACTGGATTTCCAAAGTCCAAGCATGGAAATGATGCTATCTTCGTTGTCATCGACAAGCTTACTAAAGTGGCTCATTTCCTTCCAATCAAAGAATCTATCACAGCAGCTCAGTTGGCAGAGCTATACACCTCCAGGATTGTCTCCTTGCACGGCATTCCACAATTGATATCTTCAGATCGTGGAAGCATTTTCACTTCTAAGTTCTGGGACTCCTTCCAGAAGGCCATGGGCACCAACATTCGCTTCAGCACAACTTTCCATCCTCAAACTAGTGGCCAAGTCGAGCGAGTCAATCAAATCCTTGAAGATATGCTCAAGGCTTGTGTCATTTCCTTTGGCATGAAGTGGGAAGATTGTCTTCCATATGCCGAATTCTCCTACAACAACAACTTCCAAGCGAGTTCGGGCAAGGCCCCATTCGAGATTCTATATGGCAGAAAGTGCCGTACTCCTCTCAATTGGTCAGAGACTGGTGAACGCCAACTTCTTGGCAATGACTTAATCACATAGGTTGAAAAAATGTGTAAAGTCATCCGTGAAAATCTCAAAGCCGCGCAATCGCGCCAGAAGAGTTACTATGATAGCAAGCACCATGACTTGGCTTTCGAGATCGGAGACCATGTCTACCTCCGCGTCTCTCCAATGAAAGGCACTCGTTGCTTCGGTATCAAAGGGAAGCTTGCCCCTAGATACGTGGGTCCTTTCAATATCATTGGCAAAAGAGGCGACCTCGCCTATCAACTTGAGCTTCCCTCCAATTTCGTGAACGTGCACGATGTGTTCCACGTGTCACAGCTTCGCAAGTCATTGCTCTGCTGATATTTTTATGCCATGTATCCATGTTGCTACAGTGAGATCCATGCTTCTTTTGAGTATGTTCAGTAAGGATGTTTTGGACATATAGATGTGCTCTATGCATCCATGCCCCTGTTTGCAATTATGGAGTGCCCTAGCATGTCTTAATCTTGCTCTACTTTTGCTATAAAATGTTCCTGGTAGAATGTTAACATGATATTCAATTTTGCCAAGGTTGTTGTAGTTGATCCATACATGCTATGAACTTGCTCTTGCCATGGTTAGTTTCATAAACATGCCATCTTGCTGCAGGTATGCTTGTTTTGTCATGCATTGCTTTGTGATGAGTGAATCGAGCTCACAAAGACGCCTTCATAATTCTGTTAATGCCATGCTCTGTTTTCTGCCAAGTCTGAAACCTGTTAATGGAACTTGCTATGCTTACATGGGTGCCATCATATCTTCTGTGCCTTTTTGGCTCATGGTCAGTAAGGGACTTTTGTTCTATGCATTTAGTAGATTCATGCCATGCCTTGTTTTACTATGATAAGTTCATGTAGCTTGTGTTGTGCTTGCTCTGAACATTGCTACCTGATGCTGTTTCAGCCATGTTCAGTATTTTCACTGTCTGTGAAGCTGATATCTTTTGCACTTTTGCCATGCTTGTTTGAGCCTGTTATTGTGTGATCCAGGCGTAGCTCAGTGTTCATCTTTTGTCAAGCATCTCCTATAGATCACTGCCATATGCTTTGTTGCTATGTTGGGGTGCTGTAGTATAGTTTCTTGATGTATTGTAAGTGCTATCATGCTAATAATCGCAGAATCGTGTCATCCTTGTTCTGCTTGCCATTTGCAAACCGTGCATCCGTTTCCGGTGATCTTTATATCGATTTCGACCGAAATCATCTCATATTTCCAGTGGCATACTTGGTTTGACAAGTTGATGCCTTGTTCATCCTTTTTTTTCCGGAGCACGCATATGCATCGCATATCACATCTCGCATATCATGCATGTATTGCATCATGTTGCTTGTGCATTTCCCGTGATTGATTGTGGTTCCATTGCTTGTGTTCTTGCTGTGGGTAGAGCCGGGAGACGAGTTCGTGAATGAGGAACCTGTTGAGTACGCTTACGAGGATCAAGCTTTCGACAACTCTGAGAACCTTGCAGGCAAGATGACCATACCCTCGAAATCACTTCTATCTTTGCTTTGCTAGTTGTTCGCTCTATTGCTATGCTACGCTACCTACCACTTGCTATATCATGCCTCCCATATTGCCATGTCAAGCCCCTAACCCACCTTTCCTAGCAAACCGTTGTTTGGCTAAGTTACCGCTTTTGCTCAGCCCTCTTATAGCGTTGCTAGTTGAAGGTGAAGTTGAAGTTGATTCCATGTTGGAACATGGATATTTTGGCATATCACAATATCTCTTATTTAATTAATACATCTATATATTTGGTAAAGGGTGGAAGGCTCGGCCTTATGCCTGGTGTTTTGTTCCACTCTTGCCGCCCTAGTTTTCGGTCATACCGGTGTTATGTTCCTTGAGTTTGCGTTCCTTACGCGGTTGGGTGATTTATGGGACCGCCTTGACAGTTCGCCTTGAATAAAACTCCTCCAGCAAGGCCCAACCTTGGTTTTACATTTGTCTACCTAAGCCTTTTTCCCTTGGGTTTTCGCGAGCCCGAGGGTCATCTTATTTAAACCCCCCGCGCCAGTGCTCCTCTGAGTCCTGGTCCAAACTAGAGCCACTTGCAGCGCCACCTCGGGGAAACTCGAGGGCTAGTTTTAGTTGTACGTAGTGTTCATCCGGTGTGCCCTGAGAACGAGATATGTGCAGCTCCTATCGGGATTTGTCGGCACATTCGGGCGGCTTTGCTGGTCTTGTTTTACCATTGTCAAAATGTCTTGTAAACCGGGGTTCCGAGACTGATCGGGTCTTCCCGGGAGAAGGTTTATCCTTCGTTGACCGTGAGAGCTTATAATGGGCTAAGTTGGGACACCCCTGCAGGGTATTATCTTTCGAAAGCCGTGCCCGCGGTTATGAGGCAGATGGGAATTTGTTAATGTCCGGTTGTAGAGAACTTGACACTTGACTTAATTAAAATACATCAACCGTGTGTGTAGCCGTGATGGTCTCTTCTCGGCGGAGTCCCGGAAGTGAACACGGTTGGAGCTATGAATGAACGTAAGTAGTTTCAGGATCACTTCTTGATCATTTCCAGCTTCGCGACCGTTGCGTTGCTTCTCTTCTCGCTCTCAATTGCGTATGTTAGCCACCATATATGCTTAGTGCTTGCTGCAGCTCCACCTCATTACTCCACCCTTTCCTATAAGCTTAAATAGTCTTGATCTTGCGGGTGTGAGATTGCTGAATCCACGTGACTCACAGATTCTACTAAAACAGTTGCAGGTGCCGACGATACCAGTGCAGATGATGCAACCGAGCTCAAGTGGGAGTTCGACGAGGAACGTGGTCGTTACTATGTTTCGTTTCCGGATGATTAGTAGTGGAGCCCAGTTGGGACGATCGGGGATCTAGCATTTGGGGTTATCTTATTTTTCATTTGGATTTGACCGTAGTCAGTCTATGTGTGGATTTTGGTTGATGTATGAATTAATTTATGTATTGTGTGAAGTGGCGATTGTAAGCCAACTCTCGTTATCCCATTCTTGTTCATTACATGGGATTGTGTGAGGATGACCCTTCTTGCGACAATACCTACAATGTCGTTATGCCTCTAAGTCGTGCCTCGACACGTGGGAGATATAGCCGCATCGTGGGCGTTACACAAGTCTTCTGAAGAACTGCCTTTACATGTTCCATCACATTGGGTATCATTGACATCGAGTTTGTTGGCCATTTGTCGGTGCAACTAACATTTGCTTTTGTTGACCGGGCCCATACACAGGCGTGCTGGCGATCATATATCCAGCACCAACATGTAATGCAAGGCCGAGCCAGAGAAACCTCTCTTCGTTACATCAAGGAGTGGATCAAGGAGACCAAGCCAACATACAAGACAAAGATTCTAAGGAAAGTGTCATTTGCTGGTCGGGTGAGGCCGACAAGGTTCACACAGCTAACAGGAGCAAAGCCAAACCGCGCCAGCTGCGCCTCCGGCGCGACCAGAGACCGAAGCGCACACCCCTCCAAGAAGGCCCGGCAAGCCCTGCCCCCGGCAGGCACATGCCAGTTACTACCGTTCCACCGCATCGCGATGCCAGTCACTTGTCGATGCGGTGTCTGTTGGAAATATGCCCTAGAGGCAATAATAAATGGTTATTATTATATTTCTTTGTTCATGGTAATTGTCTATTATTCATGCTATAATTGTATTGTCCGGAAATCGTAATACATGTGTGAATACATAGACCACAACCTGTCCCTAGTAAGCCTCTAGTTGACTAGCTCGTTGATCAACAGATAGTCATGGTTTCCTGACTATGGACATTGGATGTCATTGATAACGGGATCACATCATTAGGAGAATGATGTGATGGACAAGACCCAATCCTAAGCATAGCATAAAAGATCGTGTAGTTTTGTTTGCTAGAGCTTTTCCAATGTCAAGTATCTTTTCCTTAGACCATGAGATCGTGCAACTCCCGGATACCGTAGGAGTTCTTTGGGTGTGCCAAACGTCACAACGTAACTGGGTGACTATAAAGGTGCACTACGGGTATCTCCGAAAGTGTCTGTTGGGTTGGCACGGATCGAGACTGGGATTTGTCACTCCGTGTGACGGAGAGGTATCTCTGGGCCCACTCGGTAATGCATCATCATAATGAGCTCAATGTGACTAAGGCGTTAGTCACGGGATCATGCATTGCGGTACGAGTAAAGAGACTTGCCGGTAACGAGATTGAACAAGGTATTGGGATACCGACGATCGAATCTCGGGCAAGTAACATACCGTTTGACAAAGGGAATTGCATACGGGATTGATTGAATCCTCGACACCGTGGTTCATCCGATGAGATCATCGTGGAACATGTGGGAACCAACATGGGTATCCAGATCCCGCTGTTGGTTATTGACCGGAGAGGCGTCTCGGTCATGTCTGCATGTCTCCCGAACCCGTAGGGTCTACACACTTAAGGTTCGGTGACGCTAGGGTTGTAGAGATATATGTATGCGGAAACCCGAAAATTGTTCGGAGTCCCGGATGAGATCCCGGACGTCACGAGAGGTTCCGGAATGGTCCAGAGGTGAAGAATTATATATAGGAAGTCAAGTTTCGGCCACCGGGAAAGTTTCGGGGTTACCGGTATTGTACCGGGACCACCGGAAGGGTCCCGGGGGTCCACCGGGTGGGGCCACCTATCCCGGAGGGCCCCGTGGGCTGAAAGTGGAAGGGAACCAGCCCTTAGTGGGCTGGGGTGCCCCCCTTGGGCCTCCTCCCATGCGCCTAGGGTTGGGAACCCTGGGGGGAGCTTCCCCCTTGCCTTGGGGGGCAAGGCACCCCTTCCCCCCCACTTGGCCGCCGCCCCCCTTGGAGATCTGATCTCCCAAGGGCTGGCGCCCCCCAGGGGTCCTATAAATAGTGGGGGGGGAGGGAGGGCAGCAAGACACAGCCTTGGGCGCCTCCCTCCTCCCCTGCAACACCTCTCTCTCTCGCAGAAGCTCGGCGAAGCCCTGCCGGAGACCCGCTACATCCACCACCACGCCATCGTGCTGCTGGATCTCCATCAACCTCTCCTTCCCCCTTGCTGGATCAAGAAGGAGGAGACGTCGCTACACCGTACGTGTGTTGAACGCGGAGGTGCCGTCCGTTCGGCACTCGGTCATCGGTGATTTGGATCACGGCGAATACGACTCCGTCATCCACGTTCATTGGAACGCTTCCGCTCGCGATCTACAAGGGTATGTAGATGCACTCTTTTCCCCTCGTTGCTAGTAGACTCCATAGATGCATCTTGGTGAGCATAGGAAAATTTTAAATTATGCTACGATTCCCAACAGTGTCGAGCCCCCCAGGTGATTAAGTGGCTCTCACTAAGCATGTGGCAGCTCGATGGAAAGCAGATCACATTCATTCGACACCCGTCCAAGGGTGTGTTAAGATGATAAGGTTGCCGGGGATGTGCCCCCCCGTGCCACCTAAGACAACATTTATGGCATTTTGTCCTAAGTGCCAGAGTTAGGTATGATAGCACTGTTAGCAATCTAATCATGAGATAGTGACCATTTTGCCACTGTGGTTACCCCTTGAGCTATGAAAGGATGTCCAAGGCAACCTAGAGAGGGATTCAGACCATCACATACTTGTACGCGCGTAGCAGCTCTCCCCGAGGCCACCTTGCCAGGCTTGAGTGCTGTGCGTCGTCGTGTTCATCCATCCAATCCACCAAAGCAGGAGTAGCGTTTTACGCTTCTCAGTGGCCCGAAACTGGGTAAAAACCCTCGTAGTCTCATCGTCGTGCTGCCTCATGGCCTCCGCTCTTTGTGCAATGTGATCTCCCCTTGCTGAACCACAAAGGGGCCTGTGGATCATGTTCACCCACGACATCTTTGGCACGCCAGGTAGGGGGAATCACTTGCGCGAACCCGAAGTTGTGAACAACGCGTCGATCTTCATCATCACCTTCTACGTCCATGGCACCCAAGAAGAAACCCGGTGCGACCACACACCCCTCCACTTCGAAGGCCCCCTCACACGCAGCCACGGACACCATAGATGCCGCGAAGGCGCTGGGTGAGGTGGGTGCTATGGGCGACACAATCGGCGCAGGCGGTGCCATCGTTGTGTCCCCCGTGGCCGAAGCTGGAATGAGAAACACTGGGGCAGTGCAGCATCAGCACCGTCCTGACGAGATTGGCCCAGAAGTCGTGGGTGGAGGGAACGCTCAGTCTCCACCTCCCCGCCGCACCAGCGGACGCAATTGCAACAGTGACACCCACTCTGACGCAAGCCGCGATCCTCGAACTGCGCTCGCCACTGGCGTGGCTGTAAGGCATACACCTTGTCCGAAACAAGATGGGCAAGATGAGGCACCGGATACAGCCGTCGACCCCCAAGCACGACGTCCTCGTCGGCAAACCGCCTTGGCGACCAGTTAGTTCACGACGGTAAGAACGCGGCGATGCTCCTACTCGTTCTACCAGGAGTCGAGTAACATCGCGGTCTGCCTCGTTAGCCATGCCAAGCACAACCAAGGAAGCAATGGCACGAGCTCAACTCCTGCTGAATTTTCCACCAGTGGCTGACAAGATGGATGAGTGGAGAGCCACCATTCAGAGCTTCACCGGCTTTGCAAGGCTAGTAAATCACAGCATGCAGAGGCGTCTCGATGCCCACGAATGACAACGACAGCCCAGGCTGATGGCCGTGTCGAGGGGGCCACACTGACGGTGCAGTCCCCTCCGTGACACCAGACCTAGAGGCAGCGACAACAAGAGAAGCATGTCACCGAGCCTGACGAGACATCGATGGCCTCGTCTGGACTGCAAACCCACCGGGATCAGCGGTGGGTTCTGGAAGATCGGCGGAAAGTAGATGCGTGTGTCACTATAGAGCGACGCCGGAGGCACGTGATACGTCCATTTTGCATCATGCTTTTATATCCATATTTATTGCATTATGGGCTGTTATTACAAGTTATGTCACAATACTTATGCCTATTCTCTCTTATTTTACAAGGTTTACATGAAGAGGAAGAATGCCGGCAGCTGGAATTCTGGGCTGGAAAAGGAGCAAATATTAGAGACCTATTCTGCACAACTCCAAAAGTCCTGAAACTCCACGGAAGTTATTTTTGGAATTAATAAAAAATACTGAGCGAAGAAAGTACCAGAGGGGGCCACCCGCCATCCACGAGGGTGGGGGGCGCGCCCTACCCCTGGGCACGCCCCCTGCCTCATGGGCCCCCTGGCAGGCCTCCAGTGCCCATCTTCTGCTATATGAAGTCTTTTACCCCGGAAAAAATCATAAGCAAGCTTTCGGGAAGAAACTCCGCCACCACGAGGCGGAACCTGGGCGGAACCAATCTAGGGCTCCGGCACAGCTGTTCTGCCGGGGAAACTTCCCTCCGGGAGGGGGAAATCATCGCCATCGTCATCACCAACGATCCTCTCATCAGGAGGGGGTCAATCTCCATCAACATCTTCACCAGCACCATCTCCTCTAAAACCCTAGTTCATCTCTTGTATCCAATCTTTGTCCCAAAGCCTCAGATTGGTACCTGTGGGTTGCTAGTAGTGTTGATTACTCCTTGTAGTTGATGCTAGTTGGTTTATTTGGTGGAAGATCATATGTTCAGATCCTATATGCATATTAATACCGCTCTGATTATGAACATGAATATGATTTGTGAGTAGTTATGTTTGTTCCTGAGGACATGGGAGAAGTCTTGCTATAAGTAGTCATGTGAATTTGGTATTCGTTTGATATTTTGATGAGATGTATGTTGTCTTTCCTCTAGTGGTGTTATGTGAACGTCGACTACATGAAACTTCACCATTATTTGGGCCTAGAGGAAGGCATTGGGAAGTAATAAGTAGATGATGGGTTGCTAGAGTGACAGAAGCTTAAACCCTAGTTTATCCGTTGCTTCGTAAGGGGCTGATTTGGATCCCTATGTTTCATGCTGTGGTTAGTTTTACCTTAATACTTCTTTTGTAGTTGCGGATGCTTGCAATAGGGGTTAATCATAAGTGGGATGCTTGTCCAAGGAAGGACAACACCCAAGCACCGTTCCACCCACATACTAAATTATCAAAGTACCGAACGCGAATCATATGAGCGTGATGAAAACTAGCTTGACGATAATTCCCATGTGTCCTCGGGAGCGTTTTCCTTCATATAAGAGTTTGTCCAGGCTTGTCCTTTGCTACAAAAAGGATTGGGACATCTTGCTGCACCTTATTTACTTTCATTACTTGTTACCTGTTACAAATCACCTTATCACAAAACTATCTATTACCGATAATTCCAGTTGGGTTCGACACTCTTACTTACAAATCACCTTATCACAAAACTATCTATTACCGAGAATACCTTACTGAAAACTGCTTATCATTTCCTTCTGCTCCTCGTTGGGTTCGACACTCTTACTTATCAAAAGGACTACGATAGATCCCCTATACTTGTGGGTCATCAGCTTGCTGTCAATCCGACATGCGCAATGGCCTAGATGTTGATGAACCCGCGCCCAGTGATGGCTGGTACTTGCCTTATGAGGTTGGGTGCCCTGCCTTCACTCGTGAGCTGCGGTAGGTCTGCTGGGCATCTGCCCGAGTCTTCAATCCAGAACTACCAAAAAAATACGACGATTGTTAAACCCGATAGAGTTCTTGATCATTTACACAAATGTCGTTCAAGCCGCCGGGGGCAGGCCTGAGAAGGTGTTCGCTAACTACTTCCCTTTGGCACTCAAGCTAAATGTGAGGTCGTGGCTGATGCACCTACTAGAGAACTCTATTTCATCGTGGGCTGACTTGTGCAATGCGTTTGTTGGTGCCTTCACAGGCAGCCAGCAAGAGCCTGGACAACCCAATGATTTGCAAGTACTTCCGCAGAAGGAAGGGGGATTTACGTAAATACATACAAAGGTTCAGTCAACTACACCATAACATTCCAGAGATACACCCAGCAATAGTGATTGCTGCGTTCCAATCGAACGTGTGCAACAGGAGGACGCGAGCCAAATTGAATGTCCGGCTGCCCAAGACCGTTAATGAGTTGTATACCATGTCAGATAAGTGTGCTCGGGCTGAAGAAGGAAGGCGACTCCCCGGGGAATAGGCTGGCATCGAAATTGATTCAGATGATGACGACGAGGCCACCAACCCTAAGAGGAGAAACCGGTGGTGGAATTGGAAGTGCAAAGAGAAGGTAGTATTGGCCGTTGAGAGCTCTGGCGATCCCAGTGCCGGCAATAAAGCCAAAACTGAGGGCCCCGACAAGGGAGCTGCCACTTGCACTGATTGCCGGGAGGCCGCGGCAGCAGAGAAGGCCGGCAATCCGACGGTCCATACTGCAAGATCCACCGCACCAAAGGCCATGATCTCCAAGAGTGCCACCAAGTTGAGCAGCTTGTTAAGAAGAAGAAGGCCGAATATGAGAAGTGCGACAGGGAGAGAGGCCAAGAGGGTGCTGGCGGGGAAGGCCGTGGTGGTAGAGGAGGCTGCCGCGGCAAGACCCCACAGCAAAAGGAAAAACCTACTAGAGGCTGTGAAAAGAAGGAGATGATGGGAGTGATGAAGAGGATGGGGAAGAAACCAGCGAGCAAGAGTTCCAAAAGGCAACTGAAGCCATGTGTATTGATGGGGGTGCATCCTTGCACTCCTCCCATCACCAGCTCAAACGGTGAGCGCATGAGGTCAATGCCGTGGAGCCAGCTGCAGACTCCCAAAAGCCACTCAAATGGCCCAGCATGCCTATCATCTTTGATGAGGAGGATCGCCCTAATCGTACCACTGCGATTGGGTGCTTGTCGTTGTTGGTTTTCCCAACAATCTGCAACCTCAAAGTATCAAATATGCTAGTTGACGATGGGGCTGGGCTGAACTTAATCTCCCCCAAAGTGGTTGGCAAGCTACAGATCCCTGATGAAGAGCTCAAGGCTACAGACACGTTTCAAGGAATCAACCCCGGTAGGAGCCGGCCCAAAGGGAAGATTACACTACCTGTGACATTTGGCGGGGAGCTGAACTACTGGACCGAGAGGGCCGTGTTTGACGTTGTTGGTCTTCCTTTGCCTTACAATGGAATTCTTGGTCGTCCAGCCCTGGCAAAATTTATGGCAGCATCCCGTTATGCCTACAACATCTTGAAGATGATAGGGCCGATGGGTATCGTTTCCATTTCGCCAGGCAAGAAAGATGCAATCATATGTGTGGACAAGATGTATCGAGACATGGTAGCAGCTCAGGCCGTGGAGACCCCAGCTCCTGCCAAGGAATTCAAGAAAGGGAAGAAAGCTACCAGGGACGCCGGGAAGGACTCCAGGAAGCACGCCTCTTTGGAGTGCGTTGCGCCTGTTGATGACAAGCCGGAGAGTTCCACTAGCAAGAGGCAAAAGGTTGCTTCACCTGCTGTGAAGAGGGTCCCGACAAGGCAGGATGGTGCTAACGGTACATTCACCATTAGCGCCACCCTCGATGACAAATAGGAAATCACGCTCATTGCCTTCCTACAGGCGAATGTCGATGTGTTTGCTTGGCAACCATTTGACATCCCCGATGTTGCCAAGGAGGTAATCGAGCACCACCTTGCTGTCTGCCCTCATGCTCGGCCCGTCAAGAATAAGGCCAGAAAGCAAGAAATAGAGCGGCAATAGTTTATTGCCGAGGAAATCAAGAAACTTGAAGCGGCTAGTTTTGTCAGAGCGGTGCTGCATCCAACTTGGTTGGCAAACCCAGTGGTGGTGCGCAAGGCAAACGGGAAATGGAGGCTCTGCATTGATTTCACTGACTTGAACAAAGCATGTCCAAAGGATCCTTTCACCCTGCCCGCATTGACCAAATTGTTTATTCTACTTTCGGGTGTGATTTGCTTTCCTTCTTGGATGCATACTCTGGGTACCATCAGATATTCATGGCCAAGGAAGATGAAGAGAAAACCGCGTTCATAACTCCATGTGGCACAAACTGCTTTGTATGAATGCCTTTCGGGTTAAAGAGCGCCGGATCCACTTTTGCGAGAGTAGTACAGATTGGTTTCGAATGCCAGCTGCACAGGAACGTAGAATCTTATATGGATGATATAGTGGTCAAGACCAGAGAAAGATCAACACTCATTCAAACCTGGAAGAGACCTTTGCAAACTTGCGCAAGATCAATTTGAAGCTAAACCCTGAGAAGTGTGTGTTTGGCGTCCCATCCAGCAAGCTCCTTGGTTTCTTTGTGTCCCAATGGGGAATAGAGGCCAATCCCGATAGGATCAAAGCAATCGAGCAAATACAAGCACCCAAGACTGTCAAGGATGTGAGGCGTTTGACTGGATGCATTGCCGCATCGAGTAGGTTCATCTCCAAGTCTGCCGAGCGTGCCTTGCCCTTCTTCAAAATTTTGAAGAAGGCAGGCCCGATGAAGTGGACCCCAGAAGCAGAAGCAGTGGTGCAAGACCTGAAAACTTACCTTTCCTCTGCTCCCACCTTAGTCGCGCCTAAACCACTAGAGCCGTTGCTGCTATATCTAGCTGCAACGAATGAAGTGGTTAGTGCAGCGCTCGCGGCACAGCGAGAAGTGGATGAGGAAGAAACTGTAGCAACTGATCCTTCCGGAGATAGAACCGAGGCACCCACGGCAGGACTTGACACAAACCAAGGAGAGGCAAGGCTAACCAGCGAGGATAATTCCAAGACCGCAGGAAGGAAGAAAGTGGTGCAGCGACCAGTGTACTTTGTCAGCTTCCTGTTATAGGGGGCCAGGTCGAGGTACTCTGGGGTGCAAATGCTGATCTTCGGCCTTATTATGGCCTCGAGGAAGCTGCGCCACTACTTCCAAGCCCACGTGATCACACTTGTCACCTGTTTTCCACTGCAACACGTATTGAGGAACCACGAAGCCACGGGCAGAATAGTAGAGTATGTTGGGGAACGTAGTAATAATTCAAAATTTTCCTACGTGTCACCAAGATTAATCTAGGAGATGCTAGCAACAAGAGAGAGGGAGTGCATCTTCATACCCTGGAAGATCGCTAAGCAGAAGCGTTACAAGAACGCGGTTGATGGAGTCGTACTCGCGGCGATTCAAATCGTGGAAGATCCGATCTAGCGCCGAACGGACGGCGCCTCCGCGTTCAATACATGTACAGCCCAGGGACGTCTCCTCCTTCTTGATCCAGCAAGGGGAGAGGAGAAGTTGAGGGAGAACTCCAGTAGCACGACGGCGTGGTGGTGATGGAGCTCGTGGTTCTCCGGCAGGGCTTCGCCAAGCACTATGGAGGAGGAGGAGGTGTTGGAGGAGGAGAGGGCTGCGCCAGGGAAGGGGGTGCGTCTGCCCTCTCTCTCCCTCACTATATATAGGGAGAAGGGGGGAGGAAGAGGCGCCCTAGGGTTTCCCTAGGGGAGGGGCGGCGGCCACAGGGGAAACCCTAGATGGGTTTGGGCGCCCCCACCCCTCGGAAACTTGCCCCCCAAGCCGGGAGGGGTGGCTGCCCTTGGGGAGGCGCCCCCACCTCTCCACGTTACGTGAGATGGGGTGGGAGGGGCGCACAGCCCCTTAGTGGGCTGATGTGCCCCCTCCCCTTGGCCCATAAGGCCCCCAACGCTTGCCAGGGCCTCCGAAACCCCTTTCGGACACGCTGGTCGTCACCCGGTACCCCCGGAACAATTTTGGACTCCAATACCCTTCGTCCAATATATCGATCTTCACCTCCGGACCATTCTGGAGTTCCTCGTCAAGTCCGGGATCTCATCCGGGACTCCGAACAACCTTCGGTAACCACATACTATTTCCCATAACAACTCTAGCGTCACCGAACCTTAAGTGTGTAGATCCTGTGGGTTCGGGAACCATGCAGACATGTCCGAGACGTTCTCCGGCCAATAACCAACAGCGGGATCTGGATACCCATGTTGGCTCCCACATGTTCCACGATGATCTCATCGGATGACCCACAATGTCGGGGATTCAATCAATCCCGTATCCAATTCCCTTTGTCTATCGGTATGTTACTTGCCCGAGATTCGATCATCGGTATCCCCATACCTCGTTCAACCTCGTTACCGGCAAGTCTCTTTACTCGTTCCGTAATGCATGATCCCGTGGCTAACTCCTTAGTCACATTTAGCTCATTATGATGATGCATTACCGAGTGGGCCCAGAGATACCTCTCCGTCATACGGAGTGACAAATCCCAGTCTCGATTCGTGCCAACCCAACAGACACTTTCGGAGATACCTGTAGTGCACCTTTATAGTCACCAGTTACGTTGTGATGTTTGATGCACCCAAAGCACTCCTACAGTATCCGGGAGTTGCACAATCTCATGGTCTAAGGAAACGATACTTGAAATTAGAAAAGCTCTAGCAAACGAACTACACGATCTTGTGCTATGCTTAGGATTGGGTCTTGTCCATCACATCATTCTCCTAATGATGTGATCCCGTTATCAACGACATCCAATGTCCATGGTCAGGAAACCATGACCATCTATTGATCAACGAGCTAGTCAACTAGAGGCTTACTAGGGACATGTTGTGGTATATGTATTCACAAATGTATTACGGTTTCCGGTAAATACAATTATAGCATGAACAATAGACAATTATCATGAACAAGGAAATATAATAATAACCATTTTATTATTGCCTCTAGGGCATATTTCAAACAGTCTCCCACTTGCACTAGAGTCAATAATCTAGTTCACATTGCCATGTGATCAACACTCATAGTTCACATCGCCATGTGACTAACACCCAAGAGTTTACTAGAGTCAATAATCTAGTTCGCATGCCATGTGATTAACACTCAATGAGTTCTAGGGTTTGATCATGTTATGCTTACGACAGAGGTTTTAGTCAACGGGTCTGCAACATTCAGATCCATGTGTTCTTCGCAAATCTCTATTTCATATTGTAGATGTTGCTACTATGCTCCACTTGGAGCTATTCCAAATGGTTGCTCCACTATACGTATCCAGTTTGCTACCCAGAGTCATCCGGATAGGTGTTAAAGCTTGCATCGACGTAACCCTTTACGTCGAACTCTTCATCATCTCCATAATCGAGAAAACATTTCCTTATTCCCAAGGACAATTTTGATCGCTGTCCAATGATCCATTCCTAGATCACTTTTGTACCCCCTTGCCAGACTCGTGGCAAGGCACATATCAGGTGCGGTACACAGCATGGCATATTGTATAGAGACTATGGCTAAGGCATAGGGGACAACCTTCGTCCTTTCTCTTTCTTCTGCCGTGGTCGAGCTTTAGGTCTTAACTTCACACCTTACAACTCAGGCAAGAACTCCTTCTTTGACTGATCCATTTTGAACTCCTTCAAAATCACATCAAGGTATGTGCTCTGTGAAAATCTTATCAGGCGTCTTGATCTATCTCTATAGATCTTGATACCCAACATGTAAGAAGTTTTACACAGGTCTTCCTTTAAAAAACTCCATTCAAACAACCCTTTATGCTTTCTAGAAATTCTACATCATTTCTGATCAACAATATGTCATCCACATATATTTATCAAAATGTTGTAGTGCTCCCACTCACTTTCTTGCAAATACAAGTTTCTTGCAAACTTTGTATAAACCCAAATGCTTTGATCACCTCATCAAAGCGTATGTTCCAACTCCGAGATGCTTGCTCCAGTCCATAGAAGGACTGCTGGAGTTTGCATACTTTTTAGCATCCTTAGGATTGACAAAACCTTCTGGTTGTATCACATACAGCCTTTCCTCACGGAAACCGTCAAGGAAACTTTGTTTTGACATCCATCTGCCAGATTTTGTAAATAATGCAGCAACTGCTAACATAATTTTAACAGACTTTAGCATCGCTATGATTGAGAAAGTCTCATCATAGTCAACTCCTTGAACTTGTCGGAAACTTCTTTGAGACAAGTCGAGCTTCACAAATGGTGACATTACCATCAGCGTCTGTCTTCTTCTTAAAGATCCATTTATTCTCAGTGGCTTGCCGTTCACCGGGCAAGTCCACCAAAGTCCATACTTTGTTCTCATACATGGATCCTATCTCGGATTTCATGGCTTCCAGCCATTTGTTGGAATCCGGGCCCACCATCGCTTCTTCATAGCTCATAGGTTCATTGTTGTCCAACAACATGACCTTTAAGACAGGGTTACCACTGAGAAGTTGTACACACCCTTGTCGACCTACGAGGTTTGATAGTAATTTGATCTGAAGCTTCATGATCATCATCATTAGCTTTCTCTTCAACTGACGTAGTTGCCACAGAAACATCTTTCTGTGCTGCGCTACTCTCTAGTTGAAGTGAAGGTTCAACAACCTCATCAAGTTCTATCTTCCTCCCACTCAATTCTTTCGAGAGAAACCCTTTCTCGAGAAAGGTCCTATTCCTAGCGACAAACATTTTGCCCTCATATCTGAGATAGAAGGTATACCCAATCGTCTTGTTTGGGTATTCTATGAAGACACAATTTTCCGCTTTGGGTTCGAGCTTTTCTGGCCGAAGCCTATCGACATAAGCATCGTAGCCCCAAACCTTAAGAAACAACAACTTAGGTTTCTTGCCAAACCATAGTTCATACGGTGTCGTCTCCACGGACTTAGATGGTGCCCTATTTAAAGTGGATGTAATTGTCTCTAATGCATAACCCCAAAATGATAGTGGTAGATCGGTAAGAGACATCATAGATCGCACCATATCCAATAGGGTGCGATCACGACGTTCGGACACACCATTACGCTATGGTCTTCTAGGTGGCGTCAACTTTGAAACGATTCCACCTTGTCAGTGATTGCCAAACTCATAACTCAGATACTCTCCCCTTGAACAGATCGTAGGAACTTGATCTTCTTGTTATGATGATTCTCAACTTCACTCTGAAATTGCTTGAACTTTTCAAACGTTTCAGACTTATGCTTCATTAAGTAAATATACCCATATCTACTCAATTCATCGATGAAGGTGAGAAAATAACGATATCCACCGCACGCGTCAACACTCATCGGATCGCACACATAAGCATGTATGATTTCCAACAAGTCACTTGCCCGTTCCATTGTTCCAAAAAACGGGGTTTTAGTCATCTTGCCTATGAGGCATGGTTCGCATGTGTCAGGTGATTCAAAATCAAGTGACTCCAAAAGTCCATTAGCATGGAGGTTCTTCATGCGCTTTACACCAATATGACCTAAGCGGCAGTGCCACAAGAAAGTGGTACTATCATTATCAACTCTACATCTTTTGGCATCAATGTTATGAGCATGTGTATCACTACGACCGAGATTCAATAAACCATTCACATTGGGTGCATGACCATAGAAGGTGTTACTCATGTAAATAGAATAACCATTATTCTCTGACTTAAATGAATAACCGTTTTGCAATAAACATGATCTAATCATGTTCATGCTCAACGCAGACAAAAATGCAAACAACATTTATCTGGGTTTAACACTAATCCCGAAGGTAGAGGGAGCGTGCGATGGTGATCATATCATCCTTGGAAACACTTCCAACACATATCGTCACCTCGCCCTTAGCTAGTCTCCGTTTATTCCGTAGCTTTTGTTTCGAGTTACCAATATTAGCAACTGAACCGGTATCTAATACCCATGTGCTACTAGGAGTACTAGTAAGGCACACATCAATAACACATATATCATATATATATATATATATATATATATATATATATATATATATATATATATATATATATACTTTTGTTGAACTTGCCAGCCTTCTTATCTACCAAGTATTTGAGGCAGTTCCGCTACCAGTGACCTTTCCCCTAATAAAAGCACTTCGTCTCGGGTTTGGGTTCTTGGGTTTCTTTACTAGAGCGGCAACTGGCTTGCCATTCATGAAGTTTCCCTTCTTGCCCTTGCCCTTCTTTCAAACTAGTGGTCTTGTTAACCATCAACACTTGATGCTCCTTCTTGACTTCTACCTTTACGGCCTTAAGCACGACGAACAGCTCCGGGATCAACTTCCCTTGCATGTTATAGTTCATCACGAAGCTCTAGTAGCTTGGTGAAAGTGACTGGAGAACTTTGTTCATCACTCTCTTATCAGGAAGATTAACTCCTACTTGATTCAAGCGATTGAAGTACCCAGACATTCTGAGCACATGCTCACTGGCTGAGCTATTCTCCTCCATCTTGTAGGAAAAGATCTTGTCAGAGTCTCAAACCTCTCAACACGGGCATGAGCCTGAAATACCAATTTCAGCTCTTAGAACATCTCATATGTTCCATGGCGTTCAAAACGCTTTTGGAGCCCTGACTCTAAGCCGCAAAGCATGGCGCACTAAACTATCAGGTAGTCATCAGAACATGTCTGCCAAATGTTCACAACATCCACGGACGACGCCAAAGGGGTTTGCACACCGAGCGGTGCATCAAGGACAGAAGCCTTCTGTGCAGCAGTGAGGACAATCCTCAGACTACGGCCCTAGTCTGCATAATTGCTTACAATATCTTTCAACTTAGTCTTTCTCTAGGAACGTATTAAAACAGGGAGCTAAAGCGTGAGCTATTAATCTACAACATAATTTGCAAAGACAATTTAGACTATGTTCATGATAATTTAAGTTCATCTAATCAAATTGTTTAATGAACTCCCACTCAGATAGACATCCTTCTAGTCATCTAAGTGATACATGATCTGAATAGACTAGGCCGTGTCTGATCATCACGTGAGATGAACTAGTCATCAACGGTGAACATCTCCATGTTGATCGCATCTGCTATACGACTCATGTTCGACATTTCGGTCTCTTGTGTTCCGAGGCCATGTCTGTACATACTAGGCTCGTCAAGTCAACCTAAGTGTTTCGCATGTGTAAATCTGGCTTACACCCGTTGTATGCGAACGTTAGAATCTATCACACCCGATCATCACGTGGTGCTTCGAAACAACGAACCTTCGCAACGGTGCACAGTTAGGGGGGAACACTTATGTAGAAATTTTAGTGAGGGATCATCTTATTTATGCTACCGTTGTTCTAAGCAAATAAGATGTAAACATGACAAACATCACATGCAAATCATAAAGTGACATGATATGGCCAATATCATCTTGCGCCTTTGATCTCCATCTTCGAGGTGCGGCACGATCACCTTCGTCACCGGCATGACACCATGATCTCCATCATCGTGTCTTCATGATGTTGTCTCGCCAACTATTACTTCTATGGCTAACGGTTAGCAATAAAGTAAAGTAATTACATGGCATTTTCATTGGCACGCAGGTCATACAATAAATTAAGACAACTCCTATGGCTCCTGCCGGTTGTCATACTCATCGACATGCAAGTCGTGATTCCTATTACAAGAACATGATCAATCTCATACATCACATATATAATTCATCACATCCTTTTGGCCATATCACATCACATAGCATACCCTCCAAAAATAAGTTAGACGTCCTCTAATTGTTGTTGCATGTTTTACGTGGCTGCTATGGGTTTCTAGCAAGAACGTTTATTACCTACGCAAAAGCCACAACGGTGATATGCCAATTGCTATTTACCCTTCATAAGGACCCTCTTCATCGAATCCGATCCGACTAAAGTGGGAGAGACAGACACCCGCTAGCCACCTTATGCATCGAGTGCATGTCAGTCGGTGGAACCTGTCTCACGTAAGTGTACGTGTAAGGTCGGTCCGGGCCGCTTCATCCCACAATGCCGCCGAATCAAGATAAGACTAGTAATGGTAAGCAAATTGAACAAATCATCACCCACAACTACTTGTGTTCTACACGTGCATAGAATCTACACATAAACTTGGCTCTGATACCACTGTTGGGGAACGTAGTAATAATTCAAAATTTTCCTACGTGTCAGCAAGATCAATCTAGGAGATGCTAGCAATGAGAGGGAGGGAGTGCATCTTCATACCCTTGAAGATCTCTAAGTGGAAGCGTTACAAGAACGCGGTTGATGGAGTCGTACTAGCGGCGATTCAAATCGCGGAAGATCCGATCTAGCACCGAACGGACGGCGCCTCCGCGTTCAACACACGTACACCCGGGGACGTCTCCTCCTTCTTGATCCAGCAAGGGGAGAGGAGAAGTTGAGGGAGAACTCCAGCAGCACGACGGCGTGGTGGCGATGGAGCTCGTGGTTCTCCGGCAGGGCTTCGCCAAGCACTATGGAGGAGGAGGAGGTGTTGGAGGAGGAGAGGGCTGCACCAGGGAAGGGGGTGCGGCTGCCCTCTCTCTCCCTCACTATATATAGGGAGAAGGGGGAGGAAGAGGCGCCCTAGGGTTTCCCTAGGGGAGGGGCCGCGGCCACAGGGGAAACCCTAGATGGGTTTGGGCACACCCACCTCTAGGAAACTTGCCCCCAAGCCGGGAGGGGTGGCTGCCCTTGGGGAGGCGCCCCCACCTCTCCACGTTATGTGAGATGGGGTGGGAGGGGCGTACAACCCCTTAGTGTGCTGATGTGCCCCCTCCCCTTGGCCCATAAGGCCCCCCAACGCTTGTCGGGGCCTCCGAAACCCCTTTTGGACACGCTGGTCGTCACACGGTACCCCCAGAACAATTCCGGACTCCAATACCCTTCATCCAATATATCGATCTTCACCTCCGGACCATTCCGAAGTTCCTCATCACGTCTGAGATCTCATCCGGGACTCTGAACAACCTTCGGTAACCACATACTATTTCCCATAACAACTCTAGCATCACCGAACCTTAAGTGCGTAGACCCTACGGGTTCGGGAACCATGCAGACATGACCGGGACGTTCTCCGGCCAATAACCAACAGCGGGATCTGGATACCCATGTTGGCTCCCACATGTTCCACGATGATCTCATCGGATGAACCACGATGTTGAGGATTCAATCACTCCCGTATTCAATTCCCTTTGTCTATCGGTATGTTACTTGCCCGAGATTCGATCGTCGGTATCCCCATACCTTGTTCAATCTCGTTACCGGCAAGTCTCTTTACTCATTCCCTAACGCATGATCCCATAGCTAACTCCTTAGTCACATTGAGCTCATTATGATGATGCATTACCGAGTGGGCCTAGAGATACCTCTCCGTCATACGGAGTGACAAATCCCAGTCTCGATCGTGCCAACCCAACAGACACTTTTGGAGATACCTGTAGTGCACCTTTATAGTCACGCAGTTACGTTGTGATGTTTGATGCACCCAAAGCACTCCTACAGTATCCGGGAGTTGCACAATCTCATGGTCTAAGGAAACGATACTTGACATTAGAAAAACTCTAGCAAACGAACTACACGATCTTGTGCTATGCTTAGGATTGGGTCTTGTCCATCACATCATTCTCCTAATGATGTGATCCCGTTATCAACGACATCCATTGTCCATGGTCAGGAAACCATGACCATCTATTGATCAACGAGCTAGTCAACTAGAGGCTTACTAGGGACATGTTGTGGTCTATGTATTCACACATGTATTACGGTTTCCGGGCAATACAATTATAGCATGAACAATAGACAATTATCATGAACAAGGAAATATAATAATAACCATTTTATTATTGCCTCTAGGGCATATTTCCAATAGAGTAGGCACTAGAGCTGTCAAGTTTTGGCTTGAAGTACAAGAGCACTTCAACTATTCAGAGTAGAGCATTGGTGGAGTTCATTGCAGAATGGATGCCTGCTCCAGACGAAGAACTATCAGAGATAGTTCTCCCCTGCAAAGAGGCACCTCAGGAGCGGATCATGTATTTTGATGGTGCTTTCTCGCTGCAGGGCGCCGCAGTCGGCGTGCTTCTTGTCGCGCCCACCGGAGACCATCTCAGACATGTGGTTCAAATGCACTTTCCCTAGGAGGGAGCCACCAACAACACTGCTGAGTTGTCAGGACCCCGATTCTAAGTCACATCGATCTAGCCTGTAACACCTCATATCACTTTGCGGCCTCACGCACGGTATTCCCACGGGTGTCGCCTTACCATGGCCCGGGACCGTTTGCGCCTTTTGGCTCACGTATATGATAGTGTCGCTAGCATCCGTATGACAGAGAACCCGGGCCGACATGGCTAGTCGTGAACCCAAAGTGGCACTAACTTACGGGGACAGGCATACATGAATCAACATCGAGCATGTCGGTCAGCAGCGTGTGAATCCGGGCTGTAGCACTGGGCTAACAGGACTCCGGGAACCCGGGCTGTAGCAGGCTAGGCAGGACTCCGGATGTCACCGCGTGACATTTCCCCGAAGGGACAGACACAGGAGCGAAGTGAAACATATGCCGGCCAGTCAAGTGTTCCGGAGCAGTAGTGCTGGGCTAGCAGAACTCCGGTGAACCGGGCTGTAGCGGACTACTATGGCTCATGGAAGCACAAGACTACATTTCCCCATAAGAGAGGCTACCAAGGATAAACAACTAGGTTGTCGGATCCCACACATACCAAGCATTTCAATCATACACGCAATATGCTCGATATGTGTAAATACAACATGGCATCACAACAGAACTCTACGACTCAAGTACTTATTCATTAGGCTCCGAAGAGCCAGATATTACAAACATGGGTCTCATGACCCAACATTCAGAGCATACAAGTCAAACACATGCGGAAGCTTAACATGTCTGAGTACAGACATCTACAAATGAAAAAGGCTGGGAAGCCTGACTATCTACCAGATCCTGCCGAGGGCACAAGATCGTAGCTGAGGTATCAAGCTAAACGTCGAAGTCCACACGGAACTACTAGCGAGACTGACGTCTCTCTGCAAAACATAAAATAAGCAAACGTGAGTACAAATGTACCCAGCAAGACTTACATCAGAACTATCTACATATGCATCGGTATCAACCAAGGGGGTGGTGGAGTTTAACTGCAGCAAGCCAGCTTTGACTCGGTGGCTATCCTGAACTACGACTGCAAGTAACTCTTTTGAGGTGGCGCACACGAGTCCACATATTCACCATATCAATACACCACTATGGATCCGCTCCCGTCTCCCTACGAGAACGCCATCCATAGTACTCACGCTTATCTTGCGCATTTTAGAGTATCCACTTTCACTTCTCGATGAACTGTACATGCAACCCAGAAGTCCTTTACCGCGGACACGGCTATTCGAATAGATCATATTAACCCTGCAGGGGTGTACTTCTACACACACGCTCCCGCCACTTACCACCATGTACACGTCGTGTACCTCGGCAACCTTCAAGCGGAAGCCTGGCGAGGGAGTCGGCCACGACCTGACTAACCACACAAGTCTCTCGTCCAGGTTTATCGCCTATTCGGGTTCCATCCGCAAGGAGATCCGGCCGGGGTGTCGCTCACGGCCCCAAACGATGTGTGCAGGGTTCCCAAGCCCACCTCGACGGACGGAACTATGCTTGGTACACCGTGCCACAGTGCCTAGTCTGTCCAGGTCAAACCTGTACCGGGTGCCACTTGGTAGACTACTAACACTACCTACAAACACTAGAAACTAGTTGCAACTCCTAGACAGAGATCAGGTTGATTAATAAGTCGAGAGAGCTTGGAGCGCCCGGAGCCCAATGTGTGGTAGTAACTGTTCATGGATCACAAACACAGAACTCAGTTCCTGAGGACGGTTTCAATGAGACAACCCACCATGTACTCCTACATGGCCTCTCACCGCTACCTTTACCAAATCGTGTTCACACACTTAGCTCTCACACAGTAGGACATGTTCACAACTTTCCAATTCACTGACCTGACACAACTCTAAGCAATAGCAGGCATGACAAACAGGCATGAATGAGTAGGCACATCAGGGCTCAAACAACTCCTACTCATGCTAGTGGGTTTCATCTATTTACTGTGGCAATGACAGGTCATGCAGAGGAAAGGGGTTCAACTACCGCAGCATGTAACAGATGATTCGTTGTTGTCCTAATGCAATAAAAGAGAGCAGGAGAGAGAGAGAGTGGGATTATATCGGAATGAACAAGGGAGTTTTGCTTGCCTGGCACTTCTGAAGATATTATAGTTCTTCATCGGTGTCATCGATCACAACACCGGAACATCGTCTACTAAGAGGGGGCGGTTACCGGCAAACAGAGAAGGATACAACCAATGCAATGCGACAATATGATGCATGGTCATGACATGTCAAGAATGTTATGATTTACACTAATGCATCTAGCAACAGTTTAAATGAAGTCCATATGAACTAAGGGTTCATATGCAAACTCCATATTTAGCATTTAAAATGTCATTATCATGTTCCACCTATACAGCAGGTATAACTTAGTTTGACATGCATGAAAATGATACAGATGGATAGATTGCATTTTTCTGATCATTTTTCATATATAATTTGTTTCATTTGGAGCTACGGTTGAATTACTATGAATTTTAGAAGTTTTAAACATTTTCTGGAATTTCCTGGATTATTTTAAATCCAGAAAATCAATTACTGCATTAGCATTGCGTCTGGGTGACGTCAGCAGGGTCAACAGGCCGGTCCAGGTCAAACCTGATGGCTGGGACCCACTTGTCAGTGAAACAACTAATTAACAGGGTTAAGTAAATACTAACTAAACTGTCAGTGGGGCCGGGGCCCACATGTCAGTGACTTAGTGTGTTAACTAAAAGTTAATTAGCGCTAAGCTAAAATTAGCAGGGCTCTGGGCCCACCAGTCATTGACCCATGGGAGTGAAACCCCAGGTCAAACAAGGTCAACTCGCCGGCGGTTTGATGCCGGCGACGACAGACGCGGCGGAGGGCTTCAGAAAACGCCCACAGGGCTCGGTTTTGGACGCGGTTTGCGGTTACGGAAAGCTGGGAGTCTCGCGCATCCAACAACGGCAACAGCTCGTGCCAGAGTGGACTAAATTGACGGCGGCGGCAACTTCTGCGGCGGCCGGAGTTCGGGTTTGAGCGGCGCAGGGCTGCGGTGCGCTAGGGGGGAGCTGAGGGGCTGTGAGGCTCTCTGGGAGTGCCCTGAGCACAAGTGCAAGCTCGACTGCCTGGTGCAGCGCCTGTGGCTACGGCGGCGACTTGGTCGGCGACGGCGACTTCGGGCACCACGGGGATCGATGGCTGCGGCATGAATTCGACGAGAGGAGCAGGGGGGAGTGGTCAGGGGCTCACAGCGGAGACGATGGGATGGTCAGCGTGCTCGGGGAAGGCCTGGAGGCGACGAATCCGTCTGTGGCGCCCGGCGGCCGTGGTGATGAGGATGAGCTCGATCCCGGCGTTGTGGTTCTTCCGGGGATGTGGCCGTCGGCTTGGAGACGAAGAGTGATGCAGCGGAGCTTCTGAGGATGGTGGTTTGTCACGGGGGCAACGATGGGCGCGTGTGCGACTGCGGTGGCCGGCGGGGCTCTCTGTTCGGGCGAAGAACGAGGAGGGAGAGGGGAAAATGGCCAGGGGAGAAGGGGGTCAGCACGGGCCTCGTCCACGTCTCTAGGGCGCGGGGTTGGAAGGAAGGAGGCGTCAACACGGCGAAGCAGGAGGTGGCCGCTCGGGCGCGTGCGCTCGATGTCCTACCTCTGCCTACTGGCAGAGGTAGGGGACGACTGGCAGCGACCAGCTGGGCTGGGCCGGCCAGGTAAGTTGGGCCAGGTGAGTTCTTTCTGTTTTGTTCTGTTTGTTTTCCTTTTTCTGTTATTTGTTTTGATTTAGTTTTAAGCACTAAACCATTTTGCTTTCTTCTGATAATTTTGCAAGGACTAAAAGGATTATCCCAAAGCCCCTCACAATTTCTCAGAATTATTGGACACATATTCGATATATAGCAAATATAAATCCAATGCAAATAGTTATTGCATTAGCTTCAAATGCCCAAAATAAATATTTATGAGCTCCTAAAAATATTGGTTTGAATTTTAATTCTGGCCAATATTTTCATAGAGAAACATGAACATTTTCTTGGACCTATTTGAAGCAATTTTTATCTTGGTCTTTTTCAGAAATGATTTCTGAGGCTTTCACATGTCCCCATTTCAATTTTCTGCAAAAATTCAAACATGATGCACACATGAAGCTAGCCTAGTGCAATACGAGAAGCTAGGGATGTGACATGAGTATGAGGGGCTCCTTGCCGGACTCAAGATCGCAATGGAGTTGGGGATCAAGAAGTTGATTATTCGAGGAGACTCTCAACTCGTGGTGAGGCAAGTCAATAAATATTATCAGAGTCCTTTGATGGAGGCATATGTTGAGGAAGTGAGAAAGCTGGAAGATCACTTTGATGGGTTACAAGCAGAGCACATGCCGCGTGCGGAGAATAGCATCGCTGATCACTTGTCAAAATGTGCCACACAAAAGCTCCCTGTGGAACTAGGGACTTTTGTCCTCCATCTAACTTAGCCCTCGGTGTCCCCCTTCAACAATGACCTGAAAAAGGAGAAAGTTGGACTCCGACAAGTATTTCCCAGCAGGGCTTCCCGAAGCCACTGGTAGAGAGGCTTCCGGGGACAACCTCGTTTCGGTTGGTGAGTAGCACCCTCCTACAGGACCCCGGGTTCTTGCGGTCGAGGTGAGCGCTCCCACGAGCGAGGAGGCGCCTTTAGTCCTTGTTGCCGAGCCACTGGCTCCAATTTGGGCACAACACTTAGTCCATTTCCTCCAAACAGGAGACTCCCCGAAGAGAAGAAGCTGAAAAAGTAGCCCGACGGTCCAGTATGTACCAGTTTGTCAACGACACACTATACAGAAAAAGGCCAAATGGCGTGAAATTGAAGTGCATTTGCCGGGAGGATGGACTAAAGATGTTGGCAGAGATACACGGGGGTATGTGCAACTCTCAAATTGGATCAATTGAGCCCTAGTTGGGAAAGCCTTCCGGCAAGGTTTCTATTGGCCCACAGCCCTCTAGGATGCAACTAAGCTAGTCACCAAGTGTGAAGCCTGACAATTCCACTCCAAGAACATTCATCAACTAGCTCAAGCTCTCCAGACAATCCCTTTGTCCTGGCCATTCTCATTATGGGGGCTCGACATGTTGGGCCTCTTGCCCCGTGCTGTCGGGGGCTTTGAATTCTTGTACATACCAATCGAAAAGTTTACAAACTGGCTTGAGGTGGAGCCGGTGAGGAAGGTGACCGCACAATCATCTGTCAAGTTCTTGAAAGGATTGGTGTGCCATTTTGGAGTACCTAACAGAGTGATAACCGGTAAGGGCACCCAGTTCACAAGCCGCACCTTTATGCAGTACATCCAATGCCTTGGGAGCAAGGTCTCCTTCGCCTTTGTCGCTCACCCACGGAGCAATGGGCAAGTTGAGAGGATGAACGCTGAAGTGCTGCTAGGGCTCAAGACAAGAAGTTCTGATAAGTTGCAAAAATGCGGCAGGTGCTGGATTAACGAGCTGCCGGTGGTTCTTTGGTCCCTCCGGACGACACCAAATCGAGCTACCGGTCAGACCCCCTTCTCCCTAGTATATGGGGCAGAAGCAATGTTCCCCAAAGAACTCATATACAGGTCACCTCGAGTACTTGCCTACGACGAAGTAGAGCAAGAGCAGCTACGGCATGAAAACGCCGTGCTCCTCGAGGAAGATCGTCTCCGTACCGCTATGCGCGCTGCACGCTACCAGCAAGCCCCGCGCCGCTATCACAGCTACAAGGTGCATGCCCGGAGCCTTGAGGAAGGCGAGCTTGTCCTTAGGCGCGTTCAGTCCGCCAAGGGTACCAACAACTTGATGCCGAAGTGGGAAGGCCCATACCGGGTAGTACAAAGTCACCAGGTCCGAAGTAGTCCGGCCGGAGACCGAACATGGCATCCAAATGCTCAACTCATGTAATATTGAGAATCTTCATAAGTTCTACCATAAGGCTCGGCTACCGGGCTCAGTCCCCGGCAACCACCTTTTGTACAAGCCTTGCCAATGTGCATGTAACCCTTTGTACAAAGCCAGGGCGCAGACCCTGTGCAAAGAAAATAAAATGAAGCACTGGCGCCTAGACTTGCATGCATATTTTCTTAAAATATGATGTTGCCATGATAACAAACTATTTCATAAAGATTGTATATTGTTGTTTTCTCCCCTGTACTATCAACAGGGTCCTTGCTGCGGATGACCTCCCCAAAGGGAAGAAATGAGAACGGCCTAGCATATCAGTCCCCGACAGCTCTTTCTTGTCAGAACGATAAGAAGGGCAGCCAAAGCAGATAAGTTTACCTTGCCATCCATGTTATGTTCAGAGTATGAAAGACTTATGCCACTACTGCAGGATGCTGCTAATGCGACACTACGATCAGAGACCCTTTGACAAAACTGTATGCGATGCATTAATTGCAAACGGTGATGTAAAAAACCGTCAAAAAAGAAGCAAAATGTTTGCGATGGCAGAGACATCAAACACGGTTCAGATTTTAGTTGTGTGTGCGATGCAGGGCATATAGTTGATCCATATGAACTGTTTGCAATGAGAAAAAACAACAGAAATGGGCAACCATATCAAGGTGTCTGCAATATACGACATACAGTTCGCTCAGCTGAACTGTTTGCTATTAGGGAGTGCGACAAAAACGGTTAGCCAGATCAAGGTGTGTGTGATATACGGCATACGGTTCACTCAGACGAACTATTTTCGATTAGGGAACACAACAGAAATGGTTCAACTTAACAAGATGTGTGTGATATGTGGCATACAACTCACATAGACGAACTGTTTGCGATGAGCCAAAATAATACAAACGAGTCATGTAAACAAGATGTTTGTGATACGCGGCAAACATCCCACTCAGATGAACTATTTGCGATGAGAAATTATAACACATACGGTTACTACAGTTAATTCATGTGCGATTTTGTATGTGCAAAAAACTTTGAAAAATGCAAACTAGTCGCTTGCGGTGGCTAGGAGTATCGCACACGATGCATCTGCGAATACTCGTGTGCGATGATTAGTAAGTTACACATACGTTTCCTTATGTTAACACATGTGTGAATTTATAATATGGACAATTAATATGCAAATGCCTTCTGGACATCGGTGTTGATCGCCACATCCAAAACATGGACATCCTCTACTCTACCGCTCTACAGGATGCACGCTTAAACTCAATGAGCCGTGTACAATACTAATACTTTCCATGAAAATTTAAGAACTTGGCTAATAGCATTTGAGTAACATATATATAGTGGTTACACTATTCGACAAAAGGAGGATCATCGTAACACAATTTTGACAACCATATGGTCCATATCTACATACTTAACATAGTAACAACTATCACATTTTAAGAGGCTGAGGGCCAACAACCATATGGTCCATATCTACATACTTAACATAGTAACAGCTAGCACATTTTAAGAGGCTGAAGGCCAACAACCACAACTATCCGCTGGAAGCAGCTTGATCACGGCGACTCGACATCTCGTCAATGAAAAGGAAGAACCCTCCTATGCCTTGGTAGAGCATGAGTAGACCAGTGTCTCCAATTTTCCAATATGGATGCATTGCCACGACAAGCAAGAACTTGTTAATTTGAATGGTTCCATTTCTGCGAGAAATGCAGTACCTTGCAATCACTTTGGCGTTATTAGCAGGCACAAGTGTAATTCGACCACGCCGGTAAATCGATCCAGGAACAGCTACAACGGGCAATTTCTGTTGAAATGTAGAATAAAAAATAATTGTAACATATCGTTGAAGATATATATAGTTTATGAGCATCAACATAAAATAAGACTTTGTACCAACATTTTGTGCACACAATTGGTCTTGTTCAATGTGTGCACCATAGGTATAATTAATCCCATCCAAAATCCAGCTTTCATACACTGTGCTATCTTTGCCAGATTATCAACCATTTTATGACATGCTTCAAGTCCTTCCAGTGAAATTTTGTATGCTTAGTAACATACAGATCGTTAACTATGCATCCAAGATATCCTGCTTAAAAGGTGGAAAGGTATTATTTATTCAGAACATGGCAGAAGAATATATAGTGCGCATAAATTGGTAAATAGAATTTGTTAGTGCCTAGGAATGGAGTCAGAAAATGAAATCACAATTGGTTTCTTAAATAGTGATCAATTAGTCAGAACAAATACCCCCATTTTGCTAAGTAATATGCCAACATGGAAAAAGTTGAAAGGACACTGACCTCGATCAGACTTTGATCGGCTGATGACGTTGGGGAAGTAAACATCCCTATTAATTAGACCAGGCTGTGGTGCACGCACTAGAATTTTATTGCCAGCTTTCAGTTCATAACACTTAGACATTTTTCTCCAAAGGTCCGCATCAAAATAGGAGTGACCATCTTTATCAAGTTTTATGCTAATTGTCATTGTAAATCCATGCTGCATTGTCAATATGACATCCATGGAGTCATCAACAAAGGAAAGCCCAAGATTTCCTTCTACTCCTGTTCTTCAAAGCAAGGGATGTACTGCTTGAAATGAAAATTAAGATCGTAAATTAGATATATTGAAATAACAAAGCAAGATGCAAATATGGGAGTAACTGAAAGGACAGATCAATATATAGCTGAAAGCAAGGTACAAAAATATATAATTAAAAATAGATAATGTAACAAAGATTTGATGCAAATATGAGAGTAACTGAATGAACAATAATCATAAATTTGCCTAATATAGGGGGAAAATCGGCTTCGACATGTTGGCTGCACGTGGCACCGTACCTTTTATCCAAATGTAGCAATAGACGGGATATGTTCACAAATTTAGGCCATGCCGACCGTGATAGGGTGAGATTGAACATACCGAGAGCTCCCTGAAGTCATCCGGAATGGTGAGATAGAACTTTGTTTCTGACTGGCTGCAACCACACTTGCCCGATTTGTGCTCGCATTGCGGACACATGAATGAAAACCCTCGAATCAGCTAGAAGAAAAATGAATCCACAACGATTTCCGTTGATTGATTAACAGCGATGGACGGACTGCGGTGAGAGATGAGTGAAATTTTGCTAAATCGATTACCTTCTCCATGAGAAAAATCCCCGGCCCAATCCCGCAGAAAACCCCAATCGACCAGAGTCTAGAATGTCGGTGCAAGTCAGTGCAGATAGGCGGAGGCAAGCAGTAGGGGTGGAATCCCGTGCCCTTTGGAGTGCGACCTCCGCCCGCCGCCGACGGCCGTCGAGCTTAGGGTGGCCGCCACGATAGAAGTTGATGAGATGCAGAGTTGCGGAGGATTCTGCGGCAAGTGGGTGGGGACAAAGTCGGCGAGGGTTTTCTTTTTCCTTTTGCATGTCTGGGTGAACACACACGGTTCACAGAGGCGATGGTGATGAATTGTGTGCGATAGTAAATCACCGAGATTGAAGGGGAATCCAAATTTCCTTTGTCTTTTGTACATGAGTTTTTTTTCTATGATGAACATAAACCCTGCAAATCACTGTGTTCCAACTTGGCAGTTTTCCGGGTTCATTTACCATATTTAGGGGATTGTGTGCATTTTCTAGGCATTAATGCACATAATTCAAATTCAAACAATCGGTGCATGAAAAGGTGCACGAGAACGGCTGGAAAAACCATGCTCGTGATATTTAGTAAAGTCTCATGCCTTTTACAAGGGATGGGTAGAAATTTCATGGAAATATGGGGCAATAGTCAACCACAAACACGTCGTTTATTGGTTTTTCAACTGTAGAAAAATGAAACACATGCTTGAAAAACATGACGGCTGGCATGGTGCCATGGTATGGCCTCACCATGCCCTGGTAAAAATTTGAGAAGGTTTGACATATGTCGTCGTGCACGCCCTTCATAAACCGAACCATCACCGTGGAAGTTTCATGGTATCGAGGGGAAAATCACCAAGTTTGAAGGAGCCGGGAATCCAAATTTCCTTTCTAGTTTGTCACTCAGTTTTTTCTACAATCAACATACCCTCTCCAACGCAACATGTTCAAATTTGGCATTTTTCTGGGCTCATTTACCATATTTAGGGGATTATGTGCATTTTCTAGGCATTAATCCACATAATTCAAATTCGAACAATCGATGCATGAAAAGGTGCACAAGAACGGTCTGGAAAACCATGCTCGTGGTATTTAGTAAATTCTCATGCCTTTTACAAGGAATGGGCAGAGATTTCAAGGAAATGTGTGGCAATAGTCTACCACAAACGTGTCGTTTACTGGGTTATCAACTATAGAAAAATGAAATACGTGCTTGAAAAACATGATGCCTGGCATGGTGCCATGGTATGGCTTCACTATGCCCTGGTAAAAAACTGAGAAGGTTTGGTTTATGTCATCACGCACATCCTTCATAAATCGAACCATCACTGGGGAAGTTTCATGGTTTCGAGGGGGAAATCACCAAGATTGAAAGGGAATCCAAATTTCCGTCCTAGTTTGTCATTCAATTCTTTTCCAATGATCAACATACCCCCGCCAATGCAACGTGTTCAAATTTGGCATTTTCCCGGGCTCATTTATCATATTTGGGGGATTATGTGCATTTTCTAGGCATTAATGCACATAATTCAAATTTGAACAATCGATGCATGAAAAGGTGCACGAGAACGATTTGGAAAACCATGCTCGTGCTATTTAGTAATTTCTCATGCCTTTTACAAGGAATGGGCAGAGATTTCAACGAAATGTGTGGCCATAGTCAACCACTAGCGTGTCGTTTACTGGGTCAACAAATACAAAAAAATAAATACATGCTTGGAAAACATAACGCCTGGCGTGGTGCCATGGTATGGCCTCACCGTGCCCTAGTAAAATTTTGAGAATGTTTGCCTTATGTCTTCATGCACGCCTTTCATAAGGAATGGGCAGAGATTTCAACGAAATGTGTGGCCATAGTCAACCACTAGCGCATCGTTTACTGGGTTAACAAATACAAAAAAATAAATACATGCTTGGAAAACATAACGCCTGGCGTGGTGCCATGGTATGGCCTCACCATGCCCTAATAAAAATTTGAGAATGTTTGCCTTATGTCTTCATGCACGCCTTTCATAAATCGAACCATCACCGAGGAAGTTTCATGGTTTCAAGGGGAAATCACCAAGATTGAAGGGAATCCAAAATTTCTTTGTCCTTTGTCCATGAGTTTTTTTCTATGATGAACATACACCCTGCAAATCACCGTGTTCAAATTTGGCACTTTAGGGGATTATGTGCATTTTCTAGGCATTAATGCACATAATTCAAGTTCAAACAATCGGTGCATGAAAGGGTGCACAAGAACGGCCTGGAAAACCATGTTCGTGCCATATAGTAAATTCGCATGCCTTTTACATGGAATAGTCAGATATTTCGATGAAATGTGTGGCAATAGTCAATCAGAAACGTTTGTTTATTGGGTTTTCAACTATAGAAAAATGAAATAAATGCTTGAGAAACATGACGCCTGGCATGGTGCCATGGTATGGCCTCACCATGCCCTGGTAAAAATCAGATCTATCCATCTGTACCATTTTCATGCATGTTAGAACAACTTATAGCTGCTGTTTAGGACCAATCATATAAATGGCATTTGAATATCCACATATGGAGTTTGAATTTGAATCTTGGATTCAAACCAACTCCATTTAACTTATTGCTAGTTGCATTAGCTCAGATCACAACATATTTACATGTCATGATCATGCATCATATTGTGCATTGCATTGATTGTGTTCCTCCTCTGTTGCTGGTGGTTGTTCCCTCTCAATAGACGTGTTCCGACGATGAGTTCGATGACACCGATGAAGAGCTATACTATCTTCAGAAGTGCCAGGCAAGCAAAACCCCCTTGTTCATTTCGATACAATCCCAGTCTCTCGCACCTGCTCTCTTTTATTGCATTAGGACAACAACGATTCATCTGTTACATGCTGCGGTAGTTGAACCCCTTTTCCTCTGCATGACCTGTCATTGGCACAGTAAATAGATGAAACCCACTAGCATGATGTAACACCCACGATGCGGCTATATCTCCCATGTGTCGAGGCACGACTTAGAGGCATAACTGCACTGTAGGTATTGTCGCAAGAAGGGTCATCTTCACACAATCCCATGTAATGAACAAGAATGGGATAACGAGAGTTGGCTTACAATCGCCACTTCACACAATCCCATGTAATGAACAAGAATGAACAAGAATGGGATAACGAAAGCATATATGGTGGCTAACATACGCAAATGAGAGCGAGAAGAGAAGCAACGCAACGGTCGCGAAGCTAGAAATGATCAAGAAGTGATCCTGAAACTACTTATGTTCATACATAACTCAGACCGTGTTCACTTCCCGGACTCCGCCGAAAAGAGACCATCACGGCTACACACACGGTCGATGTATTTTAATTAGATCAAGTGCCAAGTTCTCTACAACCGGACATTAACAAATTCCCATCTGCCTCATAACCGCGGGCACGGCTTTCGAAAGATAATACCCTGCAGGGGTGTCCCAACTTAGCCCATTATAAGCTCTCACGGTCAACGAAGGATAAACCTTCTCCCGGGAAGACCCGATCAGTCTCGGAATCCCGGTTTACAAGACATTTCGACAATGGTAAAACAAGACCAGCAAAGCCGCCCGAATGTGCCGACAAATCCCGATAGGAGCTGCACATATCTCGTTCTTAGGGCACACCGGATGAACACTACGTACAACTAAAACCAGCCCTCGAGTTTCCCCGAGGTGGCGCTGCAAGTGGCTCTAGTTTGGACCAGCACTCAGAGGAGCACTAGCCCGGGGGGGGTTTAAATAAGATGACCCTCGGGCTCGCGAAAACCCAAGGGAAAAAGGCTTAGGTAGACAAATGTAAAACCAAGGTTGGGCCTTGCTGGAGGAGTTTTTTTCAAGGCGAACTATCAAGGGGGTCCCATAAATCACCCAACCGCGTAAGGAGCGCAAACTCAAGGAACATAACACCGGTATGACCGAAAACTAGGGCGGCAAGAGTGGAACAAAACACCAGGCATAAGGCCGAGCCTTCCACCCTTTACCAAATATATAGATGCATTAATTAAATAAAAGATATTGTGATATGCCAAAATATCCATGTTCCAACATGGAATCAACTTCAACTTCACCTTCAACTAGCAACGCTATAAGAGGGCTGAGAAAAAGCGGTAACTTAGCCAAACAACGGTTTGCTAGGAAAGGTGGGTTAGGGGCTTGACAAACGGACGTAGTCGAACGAATCCTCACAACTCCGGAACGAAACCGAAGCTAACGAGAGACGTAAACCGGAAAGAAGCAAACAACATGGTAAACAACCAACACATAAGCATGGCATGATGCGCAACCAAGTATGATGCATGTCCGGTTTAATAAGGCATGGCATGGCAAAGTGCAACAAACAATACTACAAGTTAAGTGGAGCTCAATATGCAAAGAGTTGCATATTGACCAAACATCACATTCAAGTTATTTAGTTTGCTCTCGATTAGGAACAAGACAAGATTAAATGTTGGTTAACATGGCAAGAGGTGAAGCATAATAATACTACCTATCTAGGCAAGTTTAAAAGAGGCCGGAACAACAAACAACAATTCCGGAAAATCCCCATATGCATATTTCGAATTTGGTACTGTTCTGCCCTAAACACAATTTTAATGTTGTTAAACAGCAAAATAAAGTGCACTATGTTAAACTAGGAATTTTTCTACCCCATTTACATATAAAGTTTATTAAATTTGGAGCTACGGTTATTTAGTTATGAAATAAAGCATTTTACCATGGCATTTATGCAAAATTAAACAAACAGCAAGTTTAGACATTTTAAACATGGATGAAAGTTGCATATTATGAAACTAGACAGAATTCTAAACATTTTTCATATATAAAACATTTACCTATGATGCATGGTTAATTAGTTATTAGATGCATGAACACTAGGGGTTTTTCTGAAAAACTGCACTCTCTGGATAAATAGCAAATTCGCAGAACAGGGAAAAAAACATGACACGGGCCAAATCTGGTGCATGATGGGCCAACGGAGAGGAGGGGCTGGGCGGCTGCTCATATCGGGCCAAAACTGGTCGGGCCGGCTGGACGCAGGCGCTAGGCCTTGCTGCAGAGGTCAACGGACGGCGCGGGCGTTCGTCGTCTCGTTTCTGAATCAGGGGATCGAGCAGTGGGGGTCGAAGGCAGGCAGCGGCGCAGCTGCACAGGCAAGGGCGCGATGCAGGAGGCGTCGGCAGCGGGACTTGGCGCGGGGTGGCTCGAGGTGGCTGACGACGGGGATCCTCTGGATCTCGAGCTGGACGAGGGGAGCGACCTGCTTCTGTCCAAAGAGAAAAGATGGAGAGCAGGGGAGGTCAGAGTGGCTAGAGAGAGAGAGAGAGAGAATCCGGGCGTGCAGCGGCGAGGTCTCACCGGCGAGGGGTGCCGGGCGCCCAGCGGGCAAAGCCGCAGGGCAGTAGCTGCAGAAGACGGTGGCGATGGGATCTTGAGGCCGAGCCCAGGCCATGGCGGCTTCCTTCCGTTCCCTGACAGAAATGAGTCAGAGAGAGATGTGAGAGAGAGAAGCACGGGGAGGAAGGGAGACAGGGGAGGAGTTGAGCGGGACGAGGCCGGTCCTGGTTCTGCTGGTGCTCGTCAGCGTCAGCTTGCCAGCCGGCGCGGCGAGGCGTTGCTCAAGGGGACGGGGTTGCCTCGATCCAGATCGGGGCGGTTGCTGGCGATGGGGGGAGCCGCGGGGCTGCGGGAGGCTCTCTGGGCCGTCGGATAGGAGATCTGGCGGTCCAGATCAGGTGGGGTTTGGCTGGTGGATCTAGCCAAGTGGAGGCAGGGGACTAGGTGCGTGCGGATTGCGAGGAGAGCGGCGGCGGCTGCGGGATTGGAGGGAGTTGGTCTGCCTAGGGTTTAGGTTAACTAGAAATGGAATAGGGGAGGCCCCTATATATAGCAGGTGGATGATAAGAGGGAGTATGAGGGTAATTTGGACTCTCCGATTATAATCGAACGGCCCGGGACAATTAGGTTAGGGTAGATCAAATAAGAAACCAAAAATATTTAGCGGATTATCCGAATCCAACGGTGATGACTGCCCGGGTCTGGTTCGGAGAAGTTTTGGACGCGCACGCTAGGGGTTTTGAGAGAGATAGACAAGGACAAAGGGCCGACAAAAGATAAATGGAGACAAAGAGAGAAGCGGCAACTACGAACGTCTACGAGTTTTAAGAAAACATGCGGATGCAATGCGGATGATGCGATGATGAATCCAGCAAACAAATAAATACACACAACGATAACGAACAACATGGAAGGCGTCTGGAGCGTCGGTCTCGGGGCGTTACACATGAGTAGGAGTTGTTGGAGCCCTGATGTGCCTACTCGTTCATGCTTGTTTGTCAAGCCTGCTACTGCTTAGAGTTGAGTCAGGTCTGATTCATCGGGGATGAATTGGAATGGTGATGAACATGTCCTACTATGTGTGAGCTAAGTGTGTGAACACGATTTGGAAAAGGTAGCGGTGAGAGGCCATGTAGGAGTACATGGTGGGTTGTCTCAATGAAACCGTCCTCAGGAACTGAGTTCTGTGTTTGTGATCCATGAACAGCTACTACCACGCGTTGGGCCCAAAACCAATGGACCCTCTCGACTTATTAACCGCCCCTCTCCTCTGTCCGGGAGTTGCAAGTAGTTTCTGGTGTTTGTAGTATGTTCGAGGCCGTGCGCAGTGCTGACCCGAGGGGTGGGTTGTGATGCGGTAGGCACGTGGCACAATGTACCAGGAAGCCCGTTTGGTGCCTCGAGAACCCTACACACATCGTTCGGGGCCGTATGTGGAAACCTCGACCAGACTCCCTACGGATGGAACCTGAATAGGCGATAAACCTGGACTAGGGACTTGTGTGGTTAGTCAGGTCATGGCCGACACCCTCGCTAGGCTTCCGCTTGAAGGTTTCTGAGATACATAACATGTGTGAAGAAGTACACCCCTGCAGGGTTAACATCATCTATTCAAATAGCCGCGTCCGTGGTGTCGGATGTGGGGTTCCGGCAAACCCTCAAGGTTCGAACACTGGGGTGCGCGCGAAGTCTTTCCCTCCTGCCGATCTACGCCCTAGCTTGCTAAGATCTCGCGGACGAACTCGACAAACTCGCAACACAAAGATACACGAGGTTTATACTGGTTCGGGCCACCGTTGTGGTGTAATACCCTACTCCAGTGTGGTGGTGGTGGTGGATTGCCTCTAGGGCTGATGATGAACAGTACAAGGGAAGAACAGCCTCCTGAGGTTGAGGTGTTCTTGTGGCTAGGGTAGGCTCTCGATCCGATTGGATCAAGCTAAGATGAGATGCCTCTACTGTGGTGGCTAGCTCTACTTATATAGGCCCTGGTCCTCTTCCCAAATATTGAGCGGGAAGGGAGCCAACAACGGCGGGCAAATTTGAAGGGGGACAGCTAGTACAAGCTATCCTGACAAAAGTGGTCTTCGCCTGCGAAAGGCTCTGGTGGTGACGTCGTCTTGGGCTCCACGATGACCTCCGTCTTGCCGTCCTCCTGGTCTTGGTCTCGTTGCACCAATATAGCAACCTTTGCCTGATGCCTCGGTACTCCTCGCCTGCGCTGGCCTCCTTAGCACCAAAGAGGAAACAAGGACGCTGCACGCGCTGGCGCCCGCCTAGCGCCCGCCTGGTGTCGATCGGCATGGCTCACGTCACGAGAGCCTTGTGAGGTTTTGCCCCACCTTGATATCTCCGCTCCTTGTGAGCCTGCCTGGCTAGGCCACTCCCGAGGAGGTCTTGCATCGTCCGCCTCGCGAGGCTTGGACCCTCGCGAGGGTCTTGGTTGCCTTGTTGATGAAGATGGGTCGTACGGCCTGCTGGCTTAGCCATGCCACGGGCCGCAGGCAGGCAAGTCTGGGGACCCCCGTTCCTAGAACACCGAAAGTAGCCCCCGGGCCCAAGGTGCGCTCGGGCTTGGCTTCGCGGCTAAGCCAAGGGTCAAGTTCGGAGCACCGCGGGCCCCGAAAGCCTGCGGCCTCGGTTGACGCGTGGCGGTTGATTGGACGTGGGCGTCCCCGCTTCCCCATGCTGCCTTTGAATCCGCCTGGCTATGCGGCCCCCGGGGCCTACACAGTTATTCTTCCTTCGCCCACGCCTGGCTCTTCCAATCTCCCTGCTTCCTCGAGACCCTGTGATACGTCTCCAACGTATCTATAATTTTTGATTGTTCCATGCTATTATATCATGTGTTTTGGATGTTTATGGGCTTTATTAAACACTTTTATATTATTTTTGGGACTAACCTATTGACCCAGAGCCCAGTGCCAGTTCCTGTTTTTTCCCTTGTTTCAGTGTTTCGAAGAAAAGGAATATCAAACGGAGTCGAAACGGAATGAAACCTTCTGGAGAAGATATTTTTGGAAGGAAAGCAACCTGATAGACTTGGAGTGCACGTCAGGGAAGAAACGAGGGAGCCACGAGGTAGGGGGGCGCGCCCTCCACCCTTGTGGGCCCCTCGTGGCTCCCCTGGCGTACTTCTTCCTCCTATATATTCCCATATACCCTAAAACGATCGGGGAACAGAATAGATCTGGAGTTCCGCCGCCGCAAGCCTCTGTAGCCAATCGGGACCCTGTTCCGGCACCCTGCCGGAGGGGGGGAACCCTCACCGGTGGCCATCTTCATCATCCCGGCGCTCTCCATGACGAGAAGGGAGTAGTTCACCCTCGGGGCTGAGGGTATGTACCAGTAGCTATGTGTTTGATCTCTCTCTCTCTCTCGTGTTCTTGATTTGGCACGATCTTGATGTATGGCGAGCTTTGCTATTATAGTTGGATCTTATGTTTCTTCTCCCCCTCTACTCTCTTGTAATGGATTGAGTTTTCCCTTTGAAGTTATCTTATCGGATTGAGTCTTTAATGATTTGAGAACACTTGATGTATGTCTTGCCGTGCGTATCTATGGTGACAATGGGATATCACGTGATTCACTTGACGTATGTTTTGGTGATCAACTTGCAGGTTCCGCCCATGAGCCTATGCATAGGGGTTGGCACATGTTTTTCGTCTTGATTCTCCGGTAGAAACTTTGGGGCACTCTTTGAGGTCCTATGTGTTGGTTGAATAGATGAATCTGAGATTGTGTGATGCATATCGTATAATCATACCCACGGATACTTGAGGTGACATTGGAGTATCTAGGTGACATTAGGGTTTTGGTTGATTTGTGTCTTAAGGTGTTATTCTAGTACGAACTCTAGGGCTGTTTGTGACACTCACAGGAATAGCCTAACGGATTCATTGGAAAGAATAACTTTGAGGTGGTTTCGTACCCTACCATAATCTCTTCGTTTGTTCTCCACTATTAGTGACTTTGGAGTGACTCTTTGTTGCATGTTGAGGGATAGTTATATGATCCAACTATGTTATTATTGTTGAGAGAACTTGCACTAGTGAAAGTATGAACCCTAGGCCTTGTTTCCTAGCATTGCAATACCGTTTGTGCTCACTTTGATCATTAGTTACCTTGCTGTTTTTATATTTTCATATTACAAAAACATATATCTACCATCCATATTGCACTTGTATCACCATCTCTTCGCCGAACTAGTGCACCTATACAATTTACCATTGTATTGGGTGTGTTGGGGACACAAGAGACTCTTTGTTATTTGGTTGCAGGGTTGCTTGAGAGAGACCATATTCATCCTACGCCTCCCACGGATTGATAAACCTTAGGTCATCCACTTGAGGGAAATTTGCTACTGTCCTACAAATCTCTACACTTGGAGGCCCAACAACATCTACAAGAAGAAGGTTGTGTAGTATACATCAAGCTCTTTTCTGGCGCCGTTGCCGGGGAGGTAGTGCTTGAAGGTATATTTTTATATCTTGCAATCGAATCTTTTTGTTTCTTGTTTTATCACTAGTTTAGTTTATAAAAGAAAACTACAAAAAAATGGAATTGAGTTTGTCTCATACGGTTCATCTTTTTAATATCTTTCATGAGTATGATGGAAAGGAAAATTGTGCCAAAGTGTTAGAAGAAGAATGTATTAAAATGTTTGGCACTAAATCTTTGAATGATGAGCATGATTGCAATGTTGTTCGTATGAACTCGTTGAATATCCATAGTACTAATGATGATTGCACTAGTTATGATAAAAATGTCTCCTATAAACATGTCAATTTTTGTGGAGTACATTGGGTTTGCAAGTACACGCCAAATAGGGAAGATAGATATTGCAAGAGGCATAAGTATTTAGAAACTAAATTGTTGCAAGAAATTCTTGATGTTTATGCTGAAAAATTCAATATTTTTCGCACCCCTTGTGAACTTTGCAATGAACATGGTCATTTAAATCTCCAATGCAAATTGTTTCATGACCGAATCATATCCAAAAATTGTGATAATTTGATTACCCTTGAGCATCATAAAGAGCTTAGTCTTCTTTTGGGGTATGAGGAAATGAAACGTATAACTGAGGGTATTCCAAAGTTTAATCTTGATAGATTTCTTGATTTTGATCTAGAGAAGATTTATATGTATTGTGCGGTGAATTGCATTGAAAATCCTTATATTGCCAATTACATAAAGAAAAGAAAGCAAATAGAAGATGAAGAGAACACTAATGAAAGGGAAGAGACTTCCCAATATCCTCCTATTATTTCTTATGATGAATCAGGTAACGAGGAGGAGCTTTCTATTCAACCAATCTCATCAATAAGGAGCTCAAAAAAGAGGCTTGAACCCATACATGATGTGGTGAAGAAGAAGAAAAGAAAAAGGAAGAGAGGTAAAAAGATATCTCTCCCAAATAATGTTGCTCCTATTATTGTTGTGCCTCATGAAAATGAATCAAAAATAATTGTGGAAGATGATGCACTTGATGATGATCTCGTTATGCCTATTGCTTGTTGTGATGATTATGATTGGGAAGATAATGATACTTCTTATGATCTTGAAAATCTTTTTGGCACTTGCTTGGAAGAATATGATAATAATGTTTGCTATACTATTGGTGCTATCCATACTATTAATGATGAGAGTGATTATGCTTATGATATGAAAAGGCCCAAGCTTAGGGATGCTATGTTTGATGAAGATGATGTTTTTGAGAATATATTTGCTGCAATTAATGTTTGTCCCAAGCTTGGGGATGCTACGTTTAATGAAGATGATATTTTTAGTCTCCCAAGTTTTGATATGCAAATTTATAATGATGATAGCATGCCTCCTACTTATGATGATTATATTGATGAAAGTGGGTTTGGAAGAGTGTCAACTTTAGGAAGTAATGATCCCACTATTTTGGAGGATGTTGAATCTTATAATATTTATGAAAGTGGATTTGGAGAGGTCATGACTTTATTTAGTAATGATTCCACTATCTTGGAAGAGGTTTTAATTTGATTATGATGAGAACAAAGTTGCTACTTATGATGATTATTGTGATGAAACTTATGCTATAAAGAGTAGTGATGATTATATTTATAAAACTTGTCATGATTGTGATTACCCTTTTTCTGAACATTACCCTTTTAATGTGGAAACAATTTATAGTATTCAAGTCTCTTATGATACTCCCACTATTCCGAATGAGAAGAATTTTGCTTATGTGGAGAGTAATAAAATTTCTATGCTAGTAGATCATGAAAAGAATGCTTTAGGTGCTGGTTATATTGTTGAATTCATTAATTATGCTACTGAAAATTATTATGAGGGAGGAATATATGCCTGTAGGAATTGCAATAATATCAAGTTTCCTCTCTATGTGCTTAAAGTTTTGAAGTTATGCTTGTTTTACCTTCCTATGCTAGTTGATTATTGTTCCCATAAGTTGTTTGCTCACAAAATCCCTATGCATAGGAAGTGGGTTAGACTTAAATGTGCTAGTCATATTCTTCATGATGCTCTCTTTATGTTTCAATTCTTATCTTTTATGTGAGCATCATTGAAATCATCATGCCTAGCTAGGGGCGTTAAACATTAGCGCTCGTTGGGAGGCAACCCAATTTTATTTTAGTTTCTTGCTTTTTGGTTCTGTTTAGTAATAAATAATCCATCTAGCTTATGTTTAGATGTGGTTTTGTGTTTTAATTAGTGTTTGTGCCAAGTAGAACCTTTGGGAAGACTTGGGTGAAGTCTTTATGATCATGCTGTAAAAAAACAGAAACTTTAGCGCTCACGAGATTAGCTAAAACGTTTTACTGGAGAGTGATATTTAGTTGATTATTTTTGCAGACGATTACTAGACAAATTCCTCAGGTCCAAGAATTTATTTTAGAATTTTTGGAGTTCCAGAAGTTTGCGTTAGTTACAGATTACTACAGACTGTTCTGTTTTTGACAGATTCTGTTTTTCGTGTGTTGTTTGCTTATCTTGATGAATCTATGGCTAGTAAAATAGTTTATAAACCATAGAGAAGTTGGAATACAGTAGGTTTAACACCAATATAAATAAATAATGAGTTCATTACAGTACCTTGAAGTGGTGTTTTGTTTTCTTTCGCTAACGGAGCTCACGAGTTTTCTGTTAAGTTTTGTGTTGTGAAGTTTTCAAGTTTTGGGTAAAGATTCGACGGACTATGGAATAAGGAGTGGCAAGAGCCTAAGATTGGGGATGCCCAAGGCACCCCAAAGTAATATTCAAGGATAACCAAGTGTCTAAGCTTGGGGATGCCCCGGATGGCATCCCCTCTTTCGTCTTCATTCATCGGTAACTTTACTTGGAGCTATATTTTTATTCACCACATGATATGTGTTTTGCTTGGAGCGTCATTTTATTTTCTTTAGCTTTGCTTGATGTTTGAATAAAGTATCAATCTGAAATTCTTAAATGTTAGAAAGTCTTCACATAGTTGTATAATTATTCGGCTACTCATTGATCTTCACTTATATCTTTATGAGTAGTTTGTCATTTGCTCTAGTGCTTCACTTATATCTTTTAGAGCACGGCGGTGGATTTATTTTGAAGAAATATATGAACTCTCATGCTTCACTTATATTATTTTGAGAGTCTTAAACAGCATGGTGACTTGCTTAATCCTAATATGCTAGGTATTCAAGACTAGTAAAAACTTTCTTATGAGTGTGTTGAATACTAAGAGAAGTTTGATGCTTGATGATTGTTTTGAGACATGGAGGTAGTGATATCAAAGTTGTGCTAGTTGAGTAGTTGTGAATTTGAGAAATACTTGTGTTGAAGTTTGCAAGTCCCGTAGCATGCACGTATGGTAAACGTTATGTAACAAATTTGAAACATGAGGTGTTCTTTGATTGTCCTCCTTATGAGTGGCGGTCGGGGATGAGCGATGGTCTTTTCCTACCAATCTATCCCCCTAGGAGCATGCGCGTAGTGCTTGGTTTTTTATGACTTGTAGATTTTTGCAATAAGTATGTGAGTTCTTTATGACTGATGTTGAGTCCATGGATTATACGCACTCTCACCTTTCCATCATTGCGAGCCTCTTCGGTACCGTGCATTGCCCTTTCTCACATTGAGAGTTGGTGCAAACTTCGCCGGTGCATCCAAACCCCGTGATATGATACGCTCTTTCACACATAAACCTCCTTATATCTTCCTCAAAACAGCCACCATACCTACCTATTATGGCATTTCCATAGCCATTCCGAGATATATTGCCATGCAACTTTCCACCATTCCGTTTATCAAGACACATTCATCATTGTCATATTGCTTAGCATGATCATGTAGTTGACATAGTATTTGTGGCAAAGCCACCGTTCATAATTCTTTCATACATGTCACTCTTGATTCATTGCATATCCCGGTACACCGCTGGAGGCATTCATATAGAGTCATACCTTGTTCTAGTATCGAGTTGTAATCATTGAGTTGTAAATAGATAGAAGTGTGATGATCATCATTTTCTAGAGCATTGTCCCAAGTGAGGAATAAAAAAAGGGAGAGAAAGGCCATAAAAAAGAGAAGGCCCAAAAAAATGAGAGAAAAAGAGAGAAGGGACAATGTTACTATCCTTTACCACACTCGTGCTTCAAAGTAGCACCATAATCTTCATGATAGAGAGTCTCTCGTTTTGTCACTTTCATATACTAGTGGGAATTTTGCATTATAGAACTTGGCTTGTATATTCCAAAATTGGGCCTCCTCAAGTGCCCTAGGTCTTCATGAGCAAGCAAGTTGGATGCACACCCACTTAGTTTCTTTTGTTGAGCTTTCATACATTTATAGCTCTAGTGCATCCGTTGCATGGCAATCCCTACTCCTTGCATTAACATCAATCGATGGGCATCTCCATAGCTCATTGATTAGCCTCATTGATGTGAGACTTTCTTCTTTTTTGTCTTCTCCACATAACCCCCATCATCATATTCTATTCCACCCATAGTGCTATGTCCATGGCTCGCGCTCATATATTGCGTGAAAGTTTATAGGTTTGAGATTACTAAAGTATGAAACAATTGCTTGGCTTGTCATCGGGGTTGTGCATGATGAGAGCATTCTTGTGTGAAGAAAATGGAGCATGACTAAACTATATGATTTTGTAGGGATGAACTTTCTTTGGCCATGTTATTTTGAGAGGACATAATTGCTTAGTTAGTATGCTTGAAGTATTATTATTTTTATGTCAATATGAACTTTTATCTTGAATCTTTCGGATCTGAATATTCATACCGCGATTAAGAAGAATTACATTGAAATTATGCCTAGTAGCATTCCACATCAAAAATTCTGTTTTTATCATTTACCTACTCGAGGACGAGCAGGAAAAAAGCTTGGGGATGCTGATACGTCTCCAACGTATCTATAATTTTTTATTGTTCCATGCTATTATATTATGTGTTTTGGATGTTTATGGGCTTTATTAAACACTTTTATATTATTTTTGGGACTAACCTATTGACCCAGAGCCCAGAGCCAGTTCCTGTTTTTTTCCCTTGTTTCAGTGTTTCGAGGAAAAGGAATATCAAACGGAGTCGAAACGGAATGAAACCTTCTGGAGAAGTTATTTTTGGAAGGAAAGCAACCTGATAGACTTGGAGTGCACGTCAGGGAAGAAACGAGGGAGCCACGAGGTAGGGGGGCGCGCCCTCCACCCTTGTGGGCCCCTCGTGGCTCCCCTGGCGTACTTCTTCCTCCTATATATTCCCATATACCCTAAAACGATCGGGGAACAGAATAGATCTGGAGTTCCGCCGCCGCAAGCCTCTGTAGCCACCAAAAACCAATCGGGACCCTGTTCCGGCACCCTGCCGGAGGGGGGGAACCCTCAGCGGTGGCCATCTTCATCATCCTGGTGCTCTCCATGACGAGGAGGTAGTAGTTCACCCTCGGGGCTGAGGGTATGTACCAGTAGCTATGTGTTTGATCTCTCTCTCTCTCTCTCTCTCTCGTGTTCTTGATTTGGCACGATCTTGATGTATGGCGAGCTTTGCTATTATAGTTGGATCTTATGTTTCTTCTCCCCCTCTACTCTCTTGTAATGGATTGAGTTTTCCCTTTGAAGTTATCTTATCGGATTGAGTCTTTAATGATTTGAGAACACTTGCTGTATGTCTTGCCTTGCGTATCTGTGGTGACAATGGGATATCACGTGATTCACTTGATGTATGTTTTGGTGATCAACTTGCGGGTTCCGCCGATGAACCTATGCATAGGGGTTGGCACACATTTTCGTCTTGATTCTCCGGTAGAAACTTTAGGACACTCTTTGAGGTCCTCTGTGTTGGTTGAATAGATGAATCTGAGATTGTGTGATGCATATCGTATAATCATACCCACGGATACTTGAGGTGACATTGGAGTATCTAGGTGACATTAGGGTTTTGGTTGATTTGTGTCTTAAGGTGTTATTCTAGTACGAAGTCTAGGGCTGTTTGTGACACTTATAGGAATAGCCCAACGGATTGATTGGAAAGAATAACTTTGAGGTGGTTTTGTACCCTACCATAATCTCTTCGTTTGTTCTCCACTATTAGTGACTTTGGAGTGACTCTTTGTTGCATGTTGAGGGATAGTTATATGATCCAACTATGTTATTATTGTTGAGAGAACTTGCACTAGTGAAAGTATGAACCCTAGGCCTTGTTTCCTAGCATTGCAATACCGTTTGTGCTCACTTTTATCATTAGTTACCTTGCTGTTTTTATATTTTCAGATTACAAAAACATATATCTACCATCCATATTGCACTTGTATCACCATCTCTTCGCCGAACTAGTGCACCTATACAATTTACCATTGTATTGGGTGTGTTGGGGACACAAGAGACTCTTTGTTATTTGGTTGCAGGGTTGCTTGAGAGAGACCATCTTCATCCTACGCCTCCCACGGATTGATAAACCTTAGGTCATCCACTTGAGGGAAATTTGCTACTGTCCTACAAACCTCTGCACTTGGAGGCCCAACAACGTCTACAAGAAGAAGGTTGTGTAGTAGACATCACCCTGCTCTGCCCCGCCAATCCGGCCTATGCTCCGCCTGCTTCATGGCCATGGCGCCGAAACAAGCTGAAAAGGGGAAGAAACCCCTGTCGTTGCCAACTGCGCCTTCGTCTTGTGAGCCGGCGCTCGGCCGGCCTCGGGTGCTCAACGACGAGGCCATGGACAAGGAGCGCCCCATGCTTGCCTCTAGCTTCAACGAGTGGGAGAGAAGGTGGCTTGGCCCGCGTCCCACGCTCGCATGGATCGGGCGGCCACTGAGGTCCCGATCTTCATTGATTCCCTCTGGTCCGGCTTGATTCCTCCCTTCTCCGCCTTCTTCAACGCGGTGCTCGAGCATTACCAGATCCACATGCTTCATCTCGACCCTCAATCTGTGACCCTTCTTGCCGTCTTTGCCTTCTTGTGCGAGGCCATGGCGGGCATCGCTCCTTCCGTGGCCCTGCTTCGCCATTTCTTCTCATTGCATCTGACCGATCCCCGGCGGAGCTCGGGGTGTGTGAGCTTCCAGGCCGTGGCTGCGACTGCGGGCGCGGGGATTGACTTCGAGCTCCCTTCATCCACGAGCGAGTTTCGTACGCGATGGGTGTTTGTTGATGCCGGCGTGCTCAGCCCTCTGCTCCAAGTTCCGGCAGGGCCTGTTGTTCCGAATTCCGGCTGGGGCCATCAGAAGCTCACGAGCCCCCGCCTCGCCCTTGTCTGGGCCAGGCTGAGGCTGCTGAAGGACCACGGCGTGACCGTGCCTATGGTGGTGAAGGAGTTTGTAAAATGCCGGGTTGCTCCGCTTCAGCGCCACTCTCGCCCAATGTGGAACTTGCTCAACAGTCAGGACCACATGAGATTCCAGGAGTCTGAGCTCCCTCTCGGGACGCGGCAGACAATACTCAAGGTCTTGACGGGTGTCCCTCTGCCGGCCGAAATGCCTGGGAAGAATTGCCTGTTGTATCGCTGCAAGAACAAGGATGAGTTTGCAGCGAGCATGCCTTCTTTCAACAAATGGGGGCTGCGACCGATCGGACTGGTGGGGCCCCGCGAGAACCCCGTTTTCTTGGTTCCCTTCTTCGCCGCCGGTGCCGAGCTCGCCCCAGGTGAAGGTGCGGGAGAGCGAGCTCCGACGGGGCCGGTAGCTCGGGTATTGAGGAGCACACGCTGAGTGGTGATCCTGGGGCGTCGTCCTCGGGGGCCTGCGTCCCCCCTCCCGAGGCGCCGATTATTGAGGAGGCGCAGCATGTGGCTCCCGAGGCCAAGGCTCGAGGAACCTCGGGAGGTTGCGGTGAGACGGTGCCCTGCTGTTTGCCGCAACCGGGCACCCCTGAAGACATCCTTTCAGGATCTTCTTCGGCCCCGCTGCGCACAGGCCGTCACGTCTAGCGCTTCGGTCGTCTTTGTTTGGACTTCGAGGAGCTCCGCAAGAGGAAAGGATCCCCTAGCACCAGCAATATCTTCGGGCCGTTGAAGCGGCGAAAGTACATCGCCATTGACGCGTAAGTATCTTGTTGTCGTGGCTTCCTGCGTGTAGTTCCCTTATCCTGACGTCGGTTCTTCAGGGCTCCTTCCATTGAAGCTGTTGTGTCTCCCGAGAAAAGGCCTCCTCCTTCATCAACTCCCCCATCTGCCTTGAGTGTTCCCGGTCTGCCTACCGCCCTTGGAGCAGGGTCGGTTGGGGGAGCATCTCCGCCTACGTGGCGCGCTGAGCCCGCGGCTTGGCCACCCCTCCCCCACGGTCTGGCGTGGAGCTTGGCGGGCGTGCACAAGACTCCCCCTTTGCTCAGGGACAGCAGCTAGTTGGCTTCGATCTTCGGTTCCTCTTCAAGCGGCGAGCCCCAATCGGCTAGGGCTCCTCGCGAGGGTGGGCTGATGTCAGGAGTGGCGCCAGCACCCCGCCCCAGCCCCCTGCCGGGAGGTGGGGCGCCACTTGGTGCCCCACCCGCTTCCCTGGAGGTGGAGGACGAGGTGGGCCGAGCATTCGAGCTCGAGCGCGGGCGGAGCGTAGTCCATCACGAGCTCTTCCAGGAGGCGATGGGCGCGATGAGTTGACTTGGTGAAGAGCTCGCTGGTGTCGACTCGCGCCTTGAGGCTGAAGGTCTCCGGCTGGTGGAGGAATGGCGCAAGCTGAAGGTGGCCATCAACCTCGGCCGCTATCAGCGTGACCTTGAGAATGTGAAGGCCGAGGCGTCCCTCAAGATCGCCCATGAAGCCCGCTCATGAGCCTTGGAAGAGGCTCGCGAAGCTGACTGTCGTCGCGAGGCTGCGGAGGAACGCGCGTGGGAGATCCAGGCTTGGAGCGCGTCCCTTGAGCAATAGGTGGAGGCGCGCAGGGCCGCTCTTGCATCGCTGAGGGGGATGGCCACGGAGGATGAGGAGGTCCGGAAGCGCGGTGAGGCGCTGGCCCTGGAAGCCGTGGAGCGCAGCCTCGAGCTCGAGCAAATGGAGACGAGGGAGCGTCAAGTTGCTCAAGCAGAGGATGTCGTCGGGGCTCGCGAGGCCAGAGTCGAGGAGGAGGTGAATCGCCGGATGGCCGAGGTTCGTGCGGACCTGGAGGGTAGGTACGACCTGAAGCTGAAGCTCGCGGGTACGGAGGATGAGGGCAGGGCCGCTGCCCTCAGGCCCCGGTTGGATGAGGCTGAGAGGCGCGCGGAGGCCACGGCCGCCGCCCTGGTTACGGTGCAGGCGGACTTGGCCTCCGCCCACGCCGAGCTGCGCTCCCTTCGTAGGCGGGTTGATGACACTGAGGCCGTTGCACGGCAGAACACGGAGGAGGTGCTCCAACAACGAACGCTGGAGCGCGAGCATGCCCCTATGCTTCAGGATCTCCGGAACAGGGCCGACACCGCCCTGGGCCATATTTGCGACGTGGAGGTGCCGGCCCCTCACTCGAATGACTATGCCAGCCACCTGACCTTCTTCACTGAGGTGGTGACGCGCCTGGAGGCTTGATCTGCCAGAGCTCCCCAGCTTGTGGAGGAAAGGGGGCGTGGCCTGCTTGAGCGCGCTTTCTCCCGTGTCTTCAGCCACCTTCTGAATGTCGACCCCAACTTCGACTTCGACGCCGCCATCGCTCCCGTCCCCACGGCCATCCAGGGCGACCTGGCGCGTTGGGTTGAAGACAACGTGGACGCGTTGGTTAGGGCCTTCACTTCGGAAGATGACAGGGTGGTGGTCGCCGCAGACGAAGGCGACGTGGTTGATGACGGCGACGGGGGCATCGCCGATGGCGGCGACGATGCCGACGAAGACGATGATGACGCGAGTGACGCGTCCACGGGTGATGCAGCGAGCGACATTTCTGGCTGACCCCATGTTCTCCTGTCATTTCATCCTGCATGCAAAACTCGGGCGTGGCCCTTGGAAAACTTGTAAGAGCATTTTGGGAGGGGGAGCCCCTCATCTAAGCGAATTGCAGTTTTACTTTCCTATGCGGTGTGAGTTTGTGTCCTTGCGGACTCATGAATCCAGGTGCGAGTTCTCTGTCATGGTTTACCTCAGTCAGCACCAGCTTTGAGCTGGGTCACAAGGCGTCGAGTTTCTGGGAATCCCACGGAACTTGTCGCCCCGTCAGAAGGGGCCCCACGAGAGGTGAGCACCGGTTGCAGTGCTAGCGCGCGCTTGGCGTGCGCGTGCTTCGCGTAGTCCCGCTCGCGAGGAGCTCGTGAGGGGAAGGCGACGGACATGGGTCCCAGACAAAACGAGATAGAAATTGCTCGAACGAGAAAATGCCACCCCCCCCCCCGCGCGCATCGATAAAAACTCAGCTTAAACTCAAATCCAGATCCAGAAAGCAAAGCTACAGAAAGAGAGATCCAAAGCAAAAGGCCGCGCCGGAACCTAGTCTAGTCTTCTGGTCTTCAAGTCTTCTCACCAGCGCGGAGCTAAGTGCTGCCACTAGGCGTGGGAGGGAGCCCCAGGGCCTGAGGCCGGCAACCCTGAGACTCCGGGGCGTGTACAGCCCCAACTCATTATTACGTGAGACTGTCACGGGCGGCGAGCTTCACAGGCACTAGGCCTTCTTCACAGGTACCGGCCTTGCTTCATATCGCCAGACGAGGTCCCCGCCTTGCGCCACCCTTGACCTCCCTTGAGCTGACCAGTCACCGGGACGACACAAAGGAGGAAAAGAGGACGCCAGCGGTGCCCCCGGCGACCACAGGTCCTCTGCCGGGGGAAGGGTCGTCCAGGCCTCCCCGGCAGAGGGCCTACCTCCGGGTGTCGCCGGGCGTCGCGCGACGTAGGGAGGGCCTTCCTCCTGGCTCCCTCCTGGCGGCCCCCAGCGTGTTTCCCTTGTTGGAAGGGGTGCTGCCGTGCCAGGGTCGTCGATCGATGTTGCAACCTGATTCATCTGTAGCCCATGGTTAGCGTAAGCCTGTTCCTGAGAGATTAGCGGTACCCTGTAGTTGCCGTTGCCGGCGCGATCGTCGTGGTTCTCCGTTGGTTCTTGGAAAGCTTCGACTCCTAGCGCCCCCTCTCCCCAATCTTCTCCAACGAATGAGCCGGGGTCGTCCTCCGGTGCGTACTCTTGGTCCATCATGCGGGGCACGTAGGCCTCCGGGGCCGTCACCCCGAACACCTCATCGTGGTGCCCCACGCTCCACGTTGCTCGGCCCAGGGTGACGTCCTGAGGATGGTAGCGTGGCATCCGACTAGGACCATGGAGGGCGACGCTTGCGCCCGTGCTTGTCGCGGGCAGCATGGGGGCGGCGGAGCCCCCTACGCCGTTGGCCGTGCTAATGTTGAAGAAGCCCCCGGGCGTAGTTGATGGTGCGCGGCTGTGGTGAGGTTCGCCGCGTGGCCCTGCGGTGGCCTGAGGAGAAAGTCGATAGTAGAAAGGTGGTGCCCCCGACGCCGCTGCATCCAGCAGCTCGGCAACATGCTCCAGGAGTGTATCCCGGCCGCTTTCCATCAGCCTGCATCGCAGCAGTTCCCTTGCCACAGTGAGCGATGCCCGCATGTTTGCCTGCTCCCGCCGTGAGTGCGGCGCCGTTGCTACGGCATGGCTCGCTGCTCTTGCAGCGGCCCGTACTTGCCGCGGGGTGAGGGTGGACGACGCCTGGCCGCGCTGCCCGTGCCCGGCGGAGTTTGGCGGTGCTCGCGCCGCCTGGTGCGCAGGGTCGAGGTCTTCATGGGCAGGCGGCGCTGCCCGGGCTGGCCAGGCTGCCCAGCGGTCGGAGCCGGCCCTCGAGTCGCCGGACATTGTGGCTGTGGAGCATCGGCGAGCTGGTCGGAGGAGAAGAAGCTCCGGCGCACCCCTACCTGGCGCGCCAAATGTCGGATGTGGGGTTCCGGCAAACCCTCAAGGTTCGAACACTGGGGTGCGCGCGAAGTCTTTCCCTCCTGTCGATCTATGCCCTAGCTCGCTAAGATCTCGCGGACGAACTCGACGAACTCGCAACAGAAAGAGACACGAGGTTTATACTAGTTCGGGCCACCGTTGTGGTGTAATACCCTACTCCAGTGTGGTGGTGGTGGATTGCCTCTAGGGCTGATGATGAACAGTACAAGGGAAGAACAACTTCCTGAGGTTGAGGTGTTCTTGTTGCTAGGGTAGGCTCTCGATCCGATTGGATCAAGCTAAGATGAGATGCCTCTACTGTGGTGGCTAGCTCTACTTATATAGGCCCTGGTCCTCTTCCCAAATATTGAGCGGGAAGGGAGCCAACAACGGCGGGCAAATTTGAAGGGGGACAGCTAGTACAAGCTATCCTGACAAAAGTGGTCTTTGCCTGCGAAAGGCTCTGGTGGTGACGCCGTCTTGGGCTCCACGATGACCTCCGTCTTGCCGTCCTCCTGGTCTTGGTCTCGTTGCACCAATAAAGCAACCTTTGCCTGATGCCTCGGTACTCCTCGCCTGCGCTGGCTTCCTTAGCACCAAAGAGGAAACAAGGATGCTGCGCGCGCTGGCGCCCGCCTAGCACCCGCCTGGTGTCGGTCGTCATGGCTCACGTCACGAGAGCGTCATGAGGTTTTGCCCCGCCTTGATATCTCCGCTCCTCGTGAGCCTGTCTGGCTAGGCCACTCCTGAGGAGGTCTTGCATCGTCCGCCTCGTGAGGCTTGGACCCTCGCGAGGGTCTTGGATGCCTTGTTGATGAAGATGGGCCGCACGGCCTGCTGGCTTAGCCACGCCGTCGGCCGCAGGCAGGTACTACAGGCCAAGGAGCCAAGAAGAAGTGTAAAGAACGAGAGTTGTTGAAACTAGCATATTGGAAGATTAATCGGCCAAAATAACCATGAGTAGCCACAATATTATAAGTTTCTTCCTCTTGACCAAATTTGTAACCCTCCAAAATACGGTTTTTTGGATGGAATATTTGGCGTCAGCCTATAGGTTTTCTGGGTTTTTTAATTTCTTCTTTGGCAGAATGTGAAAGATTACCCTTTGATTTACCAGAAGCGGAGGAAGAATTAGTAGCCAGCTGTTCCTGAATAGCTTCCTTCAAAAGGATTTCCGCTTGCTCGGTGAATGTCTTGCTAGAAGATATAATTTCTTGGAATTGAGGTTTAGTATCTTTTAGATGTTTACGTTTTCATGGAAAAAGGAAATATCAATTTCTCCATTCATTGAACCCTAGTTCGGGACTGACGGGGCTCGAACCCGCAGCTTCCGCCTTGACAGGGCGGTGAAAATTTGAACGAAGGCTCTATATCTATCTATGCTTCATTCTTCTGAAGGTGGGAAAAAAGATCAAACTGATTATTGATAAAAATTAGGGTTTGAAACTTAGGTAATTAATTTCTTCTGCTTAATGAATTTTTTTCTTTGTTCAGTAATAACTTAATCTTGGAATAAAACACTTGTTACTTGTTATAGGAATTCAATTAATAAATGGAAAGAGTTGGGTATTAGTTCATGAGCAATTCTGCTGTCACAGGTTCAAATCCTGTCATCCCTACCTATTACTTCTTTCTTCTTTATAGGCAGTAGCGACGAGATCAATTAAAGGAAAGTGGGTATAACTTGAATTTGTGGAGACTATACGTACGTGACCTGGTATATTCGGAGTCCTTATGCGAGGAATTACAAAAGAAATTTTTTCAACAAAAATGTGAATTAGGAAGGATTGGTCGACGAAATATGAATCGGGGATCTTTGGATAATAATGCTGTTTGGACCTAAAGTTTACCTATACACGGATTAAGCATAAAGTCATAATATTTATTATGCCATTGAAGGGGGGGCCCAGTAGAACGCCCATGAATTTTCTCATCAACTTGATGAATTAATTTTAAGATATAGGACTTCCCTATTAGAACAGGTTGCTAAAGAAATAGGAACATCGTGTGTTCGATCTTTCCAAACAACAGAAAGAGTAAGAACTTCATATTTAATATATAAAGAAACATAGTATAGAATACAAAATACAAATCAACTCATCTGGAAGTCTGGGAACCCCCGTTCCTAGAACACCGACACGCGGTAAAGGACCTCTGGGTTGCCTATACAGTTCATAGACAAGGGAAAGTGGATACTCTAAAATTTGCAGGATAAGCGTGAGTGCTATGGATGGCGTTCTCGTAGGGAGACGGGAGCGGATCCATAGTGGTGTATTGATATGGTGAATATGTGGACTCGTGTGCGACACGTCAAAAGAGTTACTTGCAGTCATAGTTTAGGATAGCCACCGAGTCAAAGTTGGCTTGCTGCAATTAAACTCCACCACCCCTTTGTTGATACTGATGCATATGTAGCAGTTCTGATGTAAGTCTTGCTGGGTACATTTATACTCACGTTTTGCTTAATTTATGTTTTTGCAGAGAGACTTCAGTCTCACTAGTAGTTCCGCGTGGACTTCGACGTTTATCTTGTAACCTCAGCTACGAGCTTGTACCTTGGGAGGGTCTTGTAGATAGTCAGGCTTCTCTGCCCTTTTCATTTGTAGTTGTCTCTACTCAGACATGTTTAAGCTTCCGCATGTGCTTGATGCTTGTATGACTTGAATGCTGGGTCATCAGACCCATGTTTGTAATATCTGGCTCTTCGGAGCCTAATGAATAAATACTTTGAGTCATAGAGTTTTATTGTGATGCCATGTTGTATTTGCACATATCGAGCATATTGTGTGTATGTTATTGAAATGCTTGGTATGTGTGGGATCCGACAACCTAGTTATTTATTTTTGGTAGCCTCTCTTATGGGGAAATGTCTCCTAGTGCTTCCACTGAGCCATGGTAGCTTGCTACTGCTCCGGAACACTTAGGCTGGCCGACATGTGTCCTTCTTCGTTCCTGTGTCTGTCCCTTCGGGGAAATGTCACGCGTTGTTCCTTTAAGTCCTTGTAGCTTGCTACGACTTGGGTTCATACGTTGATGACCGACACGTTCATTGCTGGGTCATGTATGCGTGTCCCTGTAAGTTAGTTCCACTTTGGATTCACGACTAGTCATATGGATGCTAGTGACACTATCATATACGCGAGCCAAAAGGCGCAAACGGTCCTGGGCCAGGTAAGGTGGCACCCGTGGGAATACCGTGCGTGAGGCCGCAAGGTGATATGATGTGTTGCATGCTAGATCGGTGTGACTTAGGATCGGGGTCCTGACAGCTTTGGTATCAGAGCCAGGCTGCCTGTGGGATTACCAAGCCAAACTCGTCGAAGTCGAGTCTAGAAATGCTTTAGTTATATAAGGGAATTGATTGTGGAAGGGAACGCAAGGCTCTTTTACTCCTTTACCTTATGCCCTTCTGATCTGAGTCAACCTCTTCTTTTCTACGGGGATTAAGAACTAGGCCTTCTCATCTATCTATCAGGATGACGAGTTACTATGATACTTATAGGATTGATGGATTCAAGCCCATTTCAGTTCCTACTACTTCTGTGTGTTGATAGTTCATCTCAGAACCTTGATATTGTGATGTTAAGTGGTTATGCCACCATTTTGCAGGATTTCTCAAATCTTTTTGAGCATTTACAACCGTTATGTTGTCCGAGTCATCCTAGGTTTCTAAATAATCTGATGCATTTGCAAATCTTTTCCTCCTGTCCCCGATGTCCTTTTAGGCCAGATTAACCACACCAATTGCTGAGTTGAGGTACTCCATTGCCTCGACATATATGTTGAAGCTATTATTATGACCGTATGTGTCTTAGAGAACAACCCAGTAATCTAGCTCTAATTTGTAATCCCAGTGTGATTATTCTGGCCATCATTCTCGAAAGCATCCCGTGATGCCATTTAGTTAGTAGGCATTCTATTCCTGGGTTCTTGAACCCGAGATTCACCCTACTTACTTCATGTTGATAGTGTTTGCTAGTTCCTTTAGGATATTAGTAACCTTTGCGATAGTCTTCGAGGTCCGTGGTATATCGTTCTTCCAATACCATGAACCAGTATGGCAGAAGTTCTTTTGAACCCAAAAGATCACAATAAGAATGCTCTTGATGAGTTCTTGATTCTATATTGTGAATCTGCCAGTCCTACCTTTCTGCATGGGTTATCCGGAGAAATATGTTGAATTTTTTTGACATACTAATCTATGCATCCACAACTCAGACAATCATATGTTCTTTGAGTTGTCCCTCTTCAGATATATTCCGACCTTCACCTATCAATTGATAGTTAGGAGTAGTGGTGCATTCGTGTTATCTATGCTTATTATTCTTGTGATCCGTTAAGACATTCTATGCAGGAATGACTAGGAGAAACATACTCCAGTGCCTCATCCATTTCTCGGACTGGTCAAAGTAGTTGTATTCCGCAGATCGAAATGCCAATCCAGCTTTTGTTCTGTTCTACCTTGGAGTATTGCCCCTTTATGTCAGGATTGTCATGAGAATTGCACCACCTCTTATGAATTCTTGATGTAGTGATACTTCTCGCCATCATTATTCATTCCTCGGTCCCATGTTGTTGTAACCGGAATGCCGACAAGTGATCTGTAATGTGTGAAATCAATACTCCTAGCAACTTCATTGCTTGGTAGTTAATGGACAATACTCTCACTCTTAGCGTGATGGTTATTGAATCATCATCCTAAGATTGATCGTGCTACCTAGTCCTTATTTCTGGTGCACTCTTCGATCAATGAGTTAGGATTGTGTCAATCCCTCGCTCTTTTGATCATATCGTCTTGCCCTGAGAAGCAAGATTGTTCCCGATCTTAATAACATATCGGTGGTTCGTGATTTTCTGAATATCCTCTTGGAAGTATCACCAGGTTGTCCCCTGGCTGTTATGTTGAGCTCGCAATCAAGTTGGTTTTCTTATAAACCACCCCTTCTCCAAGAATCTGTGTTGAATACCCCTGAGCTAGTTGGATGAGCTAAATAACAACTTGGAGAGTTGGAAGATAAAAGCTTGTCCGACTTAGTTCATTTTAAGGGTTATCTTGTATGTGTGTTGAAGAAAGGTGGTATTTTCATCGATTGACCCTCGTGAACAGTTAATGGACCTATCATTTTATCCAATCTTTGATTTGAGTATGGGCTATCGCCAAATCAAATCAGAACCAATGATATTCGTAATGTTGTCCTCGAGCATACACCATTATATCTTTTGGGTCTGACCAATGCTATCACCTTGTTCACATAATTGTGGAATTCCACTTATATGGAAACCTGGATGAATTGTTGTTGAGCCCATCAGCAGCATTTTTATCTTCTCCATGATTCGTGTTGAACATCCAGCTAGTATTGGAAACTTTTATAAGCATTATCTTCATGTTCCGTTCATGAAGCATATGTTTGGCTGAAAGGAGTGACTTCCTCTAATTCATGTGCATTTTATGCAAGTTGCCGCCGTGAATTCGAGAAAGTCAATGTTGCTTCCTCTGGAATCATCCCAAGTCAGTTATGCATGTGCGAAGTATACATTGGTTTGTGAGACTAGCTACCTTCATTCTATGTGTATCCCTAGCACACCAAGCCACTGATTGATTTGTTCATGGAGAAGAAGTTCCTTCTTAAGAATCATAACTTATGTTAGGACTTCACTATCCTCGTTGATGGTTCCCCTCCTCAACTCGGTAGTGTTTTGTTGTAAGACTACCATGTGATCATGCTTGTCTGGGACAGCGTGTTCACATGTGTGTAGCAGAACCAGCTCATGTTTTGGAGCTTTCTACCATAGTCCATTTCCTGAGAATCTCGCAACGCCATCTCGTCGATTTGTGCTGCAAACTTCATTTTTCTTTCCAGACTCGATGAGTCTGGATTATCCTGACACCAACCAGATCTGAATCTCAGGCAGATGTGATGGTTGGAACATTTCCCAAGAACTATAATATTGGTCTCTCTGTAACCCGAAAAGTGGATGTCGTGGCCAACACACCCAGCTGAAAGACCCATTATTGTAGTATCGTGATTGAGAAAATTGGCAACCTCCCCATAAGGATTTCGTAGGATTTACTTCAGTAGTTGTTTCTTATGGATTCTTGTGCTCCCAAAGTCCGACCTTTTACTTCATGTTCTAGATACAAAACCATATCTATAAATGGGTTACGCTAGGACATCAAGGAGAACATTAGAAGCAGAGTGCTAAATGTCTCTCCGTCGATCATCCAGATTTTGTTTCCTTGCCCTCGCTAAAGTGAAATCTGAGAAGGTGTTATCTTCCTTTGCATCTGCATCGTCCATCACTATTCATCATGGTAGTATGTTGTTTTGCCAGGATCCTTGACATGGATATTGGTAAAACCTTGATGAATATGGAAATGCTCAAGTTCTTGAGAGCACGCGCAAGCACTAGGCTTCATCGTCGGCATTAATTGGGATTTGCTCTTAGCTTCCTCGATTATCACTACAAAAAAAGACATATCCATGACATTTTGGGCCAAACGAAAATCTTTTCTGTCATACTTATGACACTTCTATGACGATAATTGTGACAAAACACGGTATCATCATAGATGTGGTGGGGTCCTACTTCTATGACAGAAAATGGGCTTTTCGTCCTGGGCGGGCCGGAGACGCAGCTGCATGACATTCTTTAGGCTGTCCATGACGGAAAAAACCGCGGTAGAAGCGAGGGCGAGGAAAATTTCGGGGTGTTCCCGGTTACGGTGGGTGGTCGGGACCGAGCGATGCGCGTTTCTCTCATACACGCACGCGCGTGGGTGCGAGGCGTTGGGCTCTAACTGAACCCGAGGGAGGCCTTGGGCTCTAACTAAACCCGAGCGATTGCACTGCAGGCTACGCGTTACTGAACCCGAGCGATCGATCGATGGTTGTTAACTGAACCCGATTGAGTGATTCCTTCGCTACTGCTGCTAACTAGCCGATCGATGCTGCCTCTGGATGAACAGTGAGCATTGCTGGGGGGTTTGGATGAACAGTTCCCGGTGGGGGTGGATGAACAGGACCCCGTGGCGTTGCCTCTGGATGAACAGGACCCCGATCGTTCGAGCCGGTTAGGGCAGGATGAACAGGACCACCCCGTGGAGGGCAGGATGAACAGTAGACAGTGGAGGGGCTGGATGAACAGTAGCCCATGGAGGGGTGGTTGAACAGGAACCCATGGGGAGGGCTGGTTGAACAGTAGCCAGTGGAGTAGCGCGCGGTGGAGGCTGGATGAATAGGAGCTCGTGGATGAACAGTCGCAGGTGGAGGCTGGAGGAGGTCGACGGTGGATGAACAGTAGCCCGTGGAGGCTGGAGGGGGTCGACGGTGGAGATGAACAGTATCCCGTGGAGTCCCGTTTTGCGGTACGCCACACCCCTCCCGATGAACAGGACCCCCGTTTCGACCGTAGCGCTCCAACACAAGTCCGTTTCCTCTGTTTTGCGGTACGCCACACCCCTCCCAATCAACAGGACCCCCGTTTCGACCGTAGGAGGTCCGTTTCCTCCGTTTTGCGATATGCCAGAACCCTCCCGATGAACAGGATCCCGTTTCGAACGTGGTCGGTCAAACACAAGGCCGTTTCCTCCATTCTGCGGAACGCCAGGCCTTGTTTCCATCGGCTGTTCCGTCCATGCCCTCCCGATGAACACGACGACGCATTCGGTTCCGACCCAGCCGGTTGGCTCCCCATGAACACGACGACGACTCTATTTCTCCGTTCCGACCCAACCATGTACACGAGCCCTCGCCGTACGTAGGGATGGCAATGGGGCCCCATACCCGCCAAACCCATGGGGATTTCATATATTAGGGATTGGGGATGGGCGAAAAACATCCCCATGGGGATATTTACAAAGCTAATTTATTCCCCATAGGGTACAACGGGGATGGGGACGATATCCTATTCCCAAGACCCAATACCCATCGGGGACCCGGTTAGTAACTGTGACACAGCGGTTGTCGGGGATATACCCCGCGGAGTAAACCGGCCGGAAGTATAACCCGGCCGGACTTGGCGGTTTACTTGAGACCCGGCTGAGAATTGGCGATTCAGTGGCGACCCGTTTGGACCTGGCGGTTTACGATTCATTGGTAATCCGGCAGGCGGGTCAGAGGAGCGACAAGACCCGGTGGCCCAACGGGCGGTTCATGAAGGCCGATTCATACTATGGTGGGCCGGTTTACGAGGAAAGGCGTGAGGAATATTTGTCTTACAAGGAGTTAAGACCTGGACTTGTATCCGATTTGTATTAGAGATAGACTAGTCCTAATCCTAATAGGACTCCACATTTAGCCCGCCCCTTCAACTATATAAGGAGGGGCAGGGCTCCCCAAAGAGGGACAGCAAGAAGAAACAATCTCTAGGGCTAGACACAAAGAGCCGGTTTACCGGCGACTCCCTCGTGATCATAATGAGACCTAGCCTCAAACATCATGTAGGGTTGTTACCGGATGATGTTTCCTGGGGCCTGAAGCTGTCTAAATCCTTGTCTTGTGTTGCGTCTCTCGATTCCGCTCAACCCCTCTCAAGCTACCACATAGATGCGTTGGCCTCGCGACTAAGTCCTGACACTAAGGACATCTGCCGTGACAAATCCACGACAGTTGGCGCCCACCGTGGGGCCTGCGCATGGTGGTGTTGAGTTCTTGGAGGGATTCCTTTCAGGGATCGAGAAGTTTGTGATTTTCCGGCTGAAAAAGCTGGTTTAGAAAGGATCTGCATCAAACTTCAAGTTTATTGGTTCAGATTGATAATCTGTGAGATTTGAGTATAAGGAAAAATTATGATTGGATCAGTGCGCCGCCGCATGCGACTTGACGTTCCGCCGGTTCGGAGGCAGATTAATTTCGAGAGTGCTGCCGTGAGAAGCCGAGATGAATATGGTTTTTCAAGACAGAGACACGCCCAAATCCGCTAAGCAACATGGATTCGATCAACTACATTGACTCGATAATCTTGGTGATCACTGAAGCTCCTTTTTTCTATCACACCAACCACGACTGAGAGGAGGACACGGACGAGAATCAGTCAAACCGGCCACGACATGGAAGCAGATACGGCCTCGGACTCCACCACCATGTCGCAGTCGCGCCTCTAAACCGCCGCCCCGGTGCTGCGCCATCTCCGCGGTGGCCGGGCTCAAGCCATCGCCTCCGTGTCGGCCCTGCTACTTCCGCCGCCAGTCACCCACAGCGGCTCAGCCCGCACGCCGCGGCCTCAAGTCACCAGTCCGCTGCCGCTGTGGCTTGTTGCGTCGCCAGCATGCCCACCTCCATCTGTGAGCCGGCCCACCCTGATGAGTCGCCGGCCATGCCTCCGTTCGCCGCTGAGCCTCCGCCGTCTGCGCGCCTGGATCGAGCCGCTTGAGCCGGCGGTCTCTGCCGTCCCATATTGAGTCATCGAGTGGCCTCGTTTTTTGATCCTGAAAGTTGCTCTGAGCCGCCCCGATGACCTTGCTTCCGTTTTAAACCGCCTCTGCTGCAGCCTCTGAGATGGACTGCCATCCCGGTGTTGAACCGCCGCCGGGTCGAGTTGACCCGGCCTCTCCGTCGCTACCACTACCGAACCTGGAGTCGCCCCGCGACCCTGCTGCGGCCCACCTTACCAAGCGCTGCGCCGAACCGGCCTCGCCACCTCCGTCTCCAACTGGGCGCGCCCCCGTCATCGCCATGACCCACCGCTCTGATTCGAGTCATTGTCTCCAAAGTCACCACCGAAGACCTGCTGGAGTCGGCATCGCCGTTTGTTGCTCTATGACCGCTTCTCCTCCGCTGTCGTATTGAGCCGCCCCGACGCGAGCGGTGCGGAGCCTCTACCACCACGGGCTGCCTTCGCCTCGCCTTGCCGCTGCCTTAAACCGCCCGGCCCTCTGTCGTCGCTGCCGCTGACTCGCCGTGGTTGGCCCTTCCACCGCGGACTCGCTGAGCCGCCCCTCACTCAGCTACATCTGCTGCTGTTCCTCTACACCGTGCCTAGCCGCACGCGCCGTTCCGCTGGTTTTCTTCAATACGGGGAGAAGTTTTAGGATCTTTTTTGAAGACTTCTATGCCCAAGGCCGCCGCCGATTCGCCCCGCGCTGGCACTGCCCCGTCCGCGTTGGCTGCGACCCGCGCCCCCGTCGCCTCCGCTTCTGAGGTGCCGCGTCCGAGTTGCGCTCTGTCGCGAGCCGCCACTGGCCTCGGCCGCCGTGTCTCCACTGGTTGTCACTGCCTTGTCCCACCTCTGCTGCATCCGCCTCTACACACAAGAAGAAACTGAAAGTTCACTTGCCGCTGTCAAACATCTGGAGGAAAGAACTTGGATTTCACAATGAAGGACATAAGTGCTATAGATATATCTGAAGTCTGGAGAGTAGGGCTACTGAACCACAATTTGATACTAACAGAGACTCAGAAGGATCAAAGACCGTTGTTAAAAGAGAAGATCATGCCCACCGCAGAGCAAAACCGGGGCCCGTGCCCCCAGCTTTTTCCTCAACTCTTCTGTGGTTTCTGCGGCAGGCCAGCTCGCCCTGCGCGTGACCCGACCATGCCGGTTTGCCTCCACCTCTGCAAACTGTTGCACTAATGCGCAGAGGGCTGGTTGCGAAAAGGAAGTTTTCTGTTGGCAGCGGAAGGGCCGTACCGTAACGAGGTTATCTACGGACGCTGTATATGGATCATCCGTCGTCCGAACAAATCAGGTGATATCCATCTGAGTATATTTTATTAGCACATGTTGTTTTTTGTCAAAAGAACAGTTACTTTGATCTGTGTATTTTTATACAGGATAATTATTCACTGCAAATGGGATTTATGCCACGAGTATGGAGCACGGGCTGATAATGTTCCGCCCGGCGATATTCCGTGGCGTATTACCCGATGAATGGACGCGTACAAGTCGCCGCCCTTACGGCCCGGTTTACATACACTTGCCGGGATCGTGTTTGCTCGCTGTTCAATGGACGTGCACAAAGTCGCTGCCCGTGCAGCTTAATCTACATCAAACCGCCGGAGCCGCGTTGAACCGCCCTTGCCGCTTTGAGCCGCCGGGGTTATATAAAGTCACCGGTCTGCCTGAGCCGCCGGAACTATATTGAGTCGCTGGTCTGCCTGAGCCACCTCTGTCGCGCTAAACGGATCATCCGTCATCCAAACAAATCAGGTGATATCCATCAAAGTTCGTTTTATTAGCACATGTTGTTTTTGCCAAAAAAACAAGTTTATCTTTGCCTTGGTCTGCAATATTGGTTATGCAGGGCAATTATTTATGATAAAAAGTGATATTATGCTGCGGAGATGGAGGCACACCAACATCTTTTGGCACAGGTGTTCGTCGTTACTCAACGGACTCCTGCGCCAGCTTACAACGCCACGGCTGGTTCATCTGTCTGTGCCGCTTCAGATGTTGCGGTCGTTTTTACCGTCCGTCTCTCGCGACCTGGTCTACATCAACATACCAGGCCACACCTGTTTGCATGAGCTGTTTATTGAGTATGAGCAAGTCACAGCTTGGGTAGCCCGGTTTTCTTCCAACAAATTGGAGGCAAAATTATCATTCAGCCGTAGTCTGCGCTGGATGGCTCAATGGACATGCGCACAAGTTGCCGTCACTACAGTTTGGTTAACTTCAAACAACCAGTTGAAAGGAACCATTGGCCGAGTTGCTAACACGGCTCATACGGGATCATTTATAACCCACCGCAGTCACCTCAACCTTCTGTGGATTCGCATCATGCTATCAACACCAATGATATACAACTTAGGCCGGTTTATATCATGATCAATCTTAAGCCAACTCCTCGAGTCACCTTGAGACTTGGGGGCTACAATGATATGACTTAGCAAAAATGTTGCCGGTTTTCAGTGAAGTCAAGAACCCCAGGACGTTGGAGGGAAAGATAACCCGGTCCTGGAGTCTACTACCATATTGATGACAATTTGAAGGCCGTCAGATAATTTCCGGTTCAAAATAATGAATGCCGATTTAAAATCCAGTTCAAGGGAAATATGTTCTCCCACAAAGCTCCGAAGCTCTCAAATCCGTTTAAGAATGTCCGGCTCAAGAGGAATTTATCTCTTGCAAGTTCGAGCTGAAAGGCCGTCAGAAAATTTCCGGCTAAAAATGAAGGTTCCGGTTTAAAATCCGGTTCAAGGGAAAGATGTCTCCCATAAAACATTGAAGCTCTGAATATCCGGTTCAAAATCCCGGTTCAAGAAGAATTTATCTCTTGCAAAAAGTTAAAGGTAGCCGAAGAAGACCTGGTGCCATGATGCGCGGTTCAAACATGGGTATCCCGCCTTATTGGCATGTCATATTATCAATCACATGGGGGCTTCTACTTATAAAGCGGCGTCCGGTTTACCCCTTGATTCAGCTTATCAAAGCTTTCTACAATATCACTTGGGGGCTTGGTCGTATCCGAACCATAGCTACACCTCTTGATCGACGTAATGCCACAACATCGCTTGGGGGCTTGGTCGTATCTGAACCATAGCTACACCTCTTGATCGGCGCAATGCCACAGCATCACTTGGGGGCTTGGTCGTATCCGAACCATAGCTACACCTCTTGATCGGCGCAATGCCACAACATCACTTGGGGGCTTGGTCGTATCCGAACCATAGCTACACCTCTTGATCGGCGCAATGCCACAACATCACTTGGGGGCTTGGTCGTACCCGAACCATAGCTACACCTCTTGATCGGTGCAAAGCCACAACATCACTTGGGGGCTTGGTCGTATCCGAACCACAGTCACACCTCTTGATCGGCTCAAAGCCACATCAATCCGGGGCCAAAGAGAGTGTTGTAAAACAATAGCTCAAACATAGGCACCCACTGAGCACAGCTCACAATGTTGCTTGGGGATTCTTTGCTGTCGAATTTAGGGCCTGGCAGCCCGTGAAAAGCCTCGACTACAAGGGTTTCATTTGCTTTTATTTGCTAAGTTTTTCTCCTTGGATGAGATTTCTACTGTTTTGATAAACCGGCGTTCATTAACCCGGCTTGACTTTCAACTACAAGTTTTCAGTACATGATCAGTTATAATCCGGCGCTTATTGACCCAGTCTGGTTTTGACTACAAGTCGCCAGTGTTATATATGGATGATCCGGTGTTTATCACAACCCAATACGGTTTTATCATAAATCGGCACAATATGGAAGGAGTTATCAATACTCAAGATTGGGGTTATCACCCTTACTACAAAAAGTTGGTAAACCAACGATGTGATTCAATCTCACAGGTATGATATATTTCATATTTGATTATTCTTAAGTGCAGCCTTGGTTATAAACCCGGGTTATATGTTGGGCATTATGACCCGTCCGGCGGTAAACCGCCAGGACACTTTAAACTTGTTGTATGCAGACACAGGTTGAATATAGCATAATTATAAATCACCGGTGTTTATTAACCCGGCCTGGCTTTAAGACGATAAGTCGCCAGTGTATGATGAGAAATTACCCGATGTTTATTAACCCGGCCTGGCTTTAAGACAATAAGTCGCCAGTATATGATGAAAATTATCCGGTGTTTGTTAACCCGGTCTGGCTTTGGACTATAAGTTGTCAGTATATATATTTGGATTCCGCCATTGGAATCATGCGCTTATAAATCATTGGGTATATTATTCAAATCTTCAAATAGCCAACATGGCTGGATTTTATTATGGTTATCAGCAACCAGTATTATGATTAAGGTTTTCAAAGTCGCTTTAGCGCAATGGCTATTATATTATCAATGGATATGATTTATTCTACAATTGAAGGAATAGTCCCGAGTTGCTGCAGGCTTACGACCCGGCACTTGGGGGCTACATTATTCAAGTTGAGATTATATCAAATATACAAATCTCATGTCGCTGCAAGCATGCACCATGACACTTGGGGGCTAATGCAAAGTCATTTTTATTGGCCTTATTGAAGACCCGACTCATCACATCATAATGAGCCAGCCCTTGGGGGCTACCAATTGCTCCTATCAATGATTCAAGGTACATAAGTCTTAATTCATTATATTCAAGGGTCCACTGCTCAGTTGGTAAATCACAAAGCTCTTAACCTTGTGGACGTGGGTTCAAGCCCCATGGTGTAGTTACATCATATGATGTTATTTTCAATGAAGCATGATGATATTTATAAAGTCCCTGCTCATTATTGCATAATGACCCGGCCCTTGGGGCTACACTCGTTGAAGTTTTTTGAGCATCAGGCAATTACAAGTCCCAGGTTGCTGCAAGCATAACAACCTGGCACTTAGGGGCTACATAATATGGAATATTCAGTTGTGACTAGTGACTGAGATGAAAAATCCGGATTTCTTCAAGGTTGCAACATTTATATTGAAACAAGTCTTAAGCTATCACTATGTTCTCCTCTTAAGACTTGGGGGCTACAGGTAATATGCATATAAAGGAGGAACATCTTCAAATTCTCAGTTCTGAGCAAACCAGATTGACCCGGTGTCTGCAACAATTATGACCCGGCGTCGGTAACAATTATGACTTGGTGCCATCCATATTTACAAACCGGCAATTTTGGTAATATTAAACCGGCAAGTTTTACATCTTCAAACCGGCTGAATATCAGATGAGTATTTCAAGACCCATATTTCTTAAGCCGGCGCTTTGGAAGCCGACTCAAGTGGATTATTCTTCGCAATATTTCTCTATGAGAAACCAATGTCAGCAAATTCAGTATGAAGCTGGCTTATTGACCTGGATTTTCTAGAAGGAGGAAATGACAAAGACTTAAGGATGATCAGATGCCGGTTTACAAGAATTCGTAACCCGGAGCATAATCTGTCAAATTTGTTCTTGTGTTTGTTTTACAGGATCAGTTTAACATGGATAAATCCAAATTAAACTTGGGGCTAATGTCGGGGATATACCCCATGGCATAAACCGGCTGGAAGTATAACCCGGCCGGACTTGGCGGTTTACTTGAGACCCGGCTGAGAATTGACGATTCACTGGTGACCCGTTTGGACCTGGCGGTTTACGATTCATTGGTAATCCGGCAGGCGGGTCAGAGGAGCGACAAGACCCGGTGGCCCAACGGGCGGTTCATGAAGGCCGATTCATACTATGGTGGGCCGGTTTACAAGGAAAGGCGTGAGGAATATTTGTCTTACAAGGAGTTAAGACCTGGACTTGTATCCGGTTTGTATTAGAGATAGACTAGTCCTAATCCTAATAGGACTCCACATATAGCCCGCCCCTTCAACATATATAAGGAGGGGCAGGGCTCCCCAAAGAGGGACAAGCAAGAAGAAACAATCTCTAGGGCTAGACACAAAGAGCCGGTTTACCGGCGACTCCCTCGTGATCATAATGAGACCTAGCCTCAAACAGCATGTAGGGTTGTTACCGGATGATGTTTCTCGGGGCCCGAAGCTGTCTAAATCCTTGTCTTGTGTTGCGTCTCTCGATTCCGCTCAACCCCTCTCAAGCTACCACGTAGATGCGTTGGCCTCGCGACTAAGTCCTGACACTAAGGACATCTGCCGTGACAAATCCACGACAGCGGTCAACCTTAAAATATTCACAAACAGACTTGCGAAAACAAAAAAAAGCTCTAAAAAAACCCTTAAACCTATCTCACGTCCTCACCTCAGCTGCCACCATGACCAAGAAGTAAGTACGACCTAGATAGGAATTAGCAGGACAAGGACAACACCATTTATGTATATTGATTATAGGGTGTCATATTATGTATATGAGTATTTGTTTATGGGGATGGGGCCCCGTTCCCTAGTGGGGCATGGGTATGGTGAAATTTCATCCCCAGTCATGTAAACGGTGATGGGGATGGGATGATAGGGACTAGATGAGGATGGGGACGTTGTAGGTATCCCCATAGGGGATTGTCCCCATTGCCATCCCTAGCCGTACGTATGCGCGAGTAGGCGTTCGAGACCCTGCCCGTATGTACGTACGTGGCCGTATTTTTCTTTCTTGCACACTGGCTGCTGTACGTACGTGTACATGCTACGTGCGCGCCTCTACTATGACACGTGCGCGCCTCTACATCGACCAGTATGTACGTACACGTTCGCGACCAGAATGACAACGCTACGTACGCTTCGACCAGGTGGGTCCCGACTGTCAGGCACTTCCATGCCTGCGAAGATGCAGCTGGTGGGTCCCAGCAGTCTGGGGGGCGAATCGTTTTTTTGCCCACACGCACTTCCTTGCGTGCGAAGATGTAGATGGTGGGTCCCAGCAGTCAGGGGGAAACGTTTTTTTCGCGAAATACGGTGGCCCGTCCGATGGGTCCCTGCTGTCAGGTGGAGGAATAATTATTTTGCGCGTGATAAGGAGGCACTTCCTTGCTGCGGCCGTGGACCCAGCTGTCAGCCTCTTCACGTACAGTCCACGTCCGATGGAAGCCGTTCCTTGACCACGTTGACCACGCCGCGCCGAGAGCACCAGGGTGATGGACGACGGCGAGGCCTAGGAAGGGGACGACGCGGAGCCGGGGAAGACGCGGCAGTGGAAGCCCGCGCGGAGAGGAGTACGAGGGTTCACTGGTTCGGCTGCGGTGTGAGGCTGCCGTCGCCACAGGGCCTGGCCAGCGGTGGGAATAGTAGGGGGCGATGAGGCCTCCGCGGTAGCACAGCCGGCCACGGGAGGCAGGAGCGTGCGACACGACCGGTGCTGCTTTGGGCGGCTGGAGCAAGAAGACCAGAGGTTGAAGAAGCACTACGGCCGTTGGATGGACATCGTACGGTCACTGGAGCTAGAATCGTTCATATTGACTAAGTTGACAAAGCACTCCGTCCCCGTCAACTTAGTAGGCCCACAAGTCGGCCTCCCACCAAGATGGGTCCCAACTAGCACGGGGAGTATTCATTTTTTGTGTGCGTAATAAGGAGGCACCTCCGGTGGGTCCGAGCTGACAGCAGAGGGGACATTTTTTTCGCGAAATACGTTGGCCCATCCGGTGGGTCCCAGCAGTCAGGGGGGAACTTTTTTTCGCCAAATACGGTGGCCCGTCCGATGGGTCCCTTCTGTTAGGTGGAGGAATAATTATTTTCCGCGTAATAAGGAGGCACTTCCTTGCGGCTGCCGTGGACCCAGCTGTCAGCCTCTCCACGTACAGTACTCTTCCGATGGAAGTCGTTCCTTGACCATGTTGACCACGCCGCGCCGAGAGCACCAGGGCGGTGGACGACGGCGAGACCTAGGAAGGGAACGACACGGAGGTAGGGAAGACTCGGCAGTTGTTTCCCACGCGGAGGGGAGTACGACTGTATGAGGGTTTACTGGTTCGTCTGCCATCGCCGGAGAATAACAGCAGGTGTGGGTGAGTAGAGGGATGGCTAGGCCAGCGATGGGAGTACGGTGGGGCGGTGAGGCCTGTGCAGTAGCACAGCTGGCCACGGGGAGGAGGGAGCAGGCAGTCCCGCCGGCGCTTGTTTGAGCGGCTGGAGCAGGAAGAGCAGAGATTGAAGAAGCATGATGGCCGTTGGATGGACATCCAACAGTCACTGCTTGTGCGTCAACCTTTTTTTAGGAAAGCCTCAAATCTGTGGAAAACAGTATACAATCCATCTGCCATTATTTCTAATAATTTACAGCCCATTTGCTAATTCTTAAGGTTTTTTTGGAGCCCATATTCTTTTTGTTAGCATTACAGCCCATATTGTGGCCACGGTTAAAAAAATTATACAAAATTTTGCATATTTCGGTGCGGTCCGAACTGTTTTTAATCCCGAAATTTCGAGTCACATTCAAACTGATTTTAAAAATAAATGTATGTCAATATAAAATCCAACAAATTGTCCACGCATAAAAATTAATGCAATTTAAAATCTCGAAATGATAAAAAGAAATTTGAAACTAATTGCCGGTTTGATGTGTTTTAAAAATGTACAGCCCATTTCTCATTACTGATAGGCCATTTTCTCGGCCAGCCGAATGAAGCTCTCCTTGTCTTGAAAGATTTGCAGCCCAACAGGCCTGACAAAGCGACTTACTTGGCAAATCACAAAAAAACTGGGCTGTGGCCATGGACCCAGCTATCAGCCTCTCCACGTACAGTACTCTTCCGATAGAAGTCGGTCGTTGACCACATTGACCACGCCGTGCCGAGAGCACCAAGGCGGTGGACGACGACGAGGCCTAGGAAGGGGACGACGCGGAGCCGGGGAAGACGCGGCAGTGGATGCCCACGCGGAGAGGAGTACGAGGGTTCACTGGTTCGGCTGTGGTGTGAGGCTGCCGTCGCCGCAGAATAACAGAGGGTGTGGGTGAGTAGAGGGATGGCCTGGCGAGCGGTGGGAGTAGTAGGGGGAGGTGAGGCCTCCGCGGCATCACAGCCGGCCACGGGAGGCAGGAGCACGCGGCACGACCGGCACTGGTTTGGGCGGCTGGAGCAAGAAGACCAGAGGTTGAAGAAGTACTAGTGTCGTTGGATGAACATCGTACGGTAACTGGAGCTAGAATCGTTCATATTGACTAAGTTGACAAAGCCCTCCGTCCCCGTCAACTTGGTAGGCCCACAAGTTAGCCTCCCACAATGCTGGGTTCCAGCTGGCAGGGGAGTATTCATTTTTTTGTGCGTAATAAGGAGGCACTTCCTTGCATGCGAAGATAGCTGGTGGGTCCAACCTGTCAGCCGGGGCACGTTTTTTTCGCGAAATACAGAGACCCTTCCAGTGGGTCCCAGATGTCAGGTGGAGGAATCAAAGACTTGAGCAGGCGTACAGAACAAGCTAGTGTACCAGTAAAGAGACGTTGCTGAGTTTTAGAAAAAAGAGAGACGTGCTCCTGTAGCTGGTTCGAATCCGAACCTAGACTATGACTATATATGGTGCTATGCTACTCTGCAAGTAATGAAACTGAAATATCCAACGTTCGCTTCTCCTCTTCTCTACTTACTCTGCCTAGCATCAGAAGCTCTGGCTGCAGCAACCATGTCCGCTGGCTGCTCGTCCACCTGCTCTTCAGCAGGCAACAACCAAATATGCGCCAAGTCGCCACCCGTACCATCTCCTGTGGGTCTCATCACACCCCCGCCGACACGCGCACCGCAGCCGGTTGCTCACCGCAACCCGCTGCCATTGGTGTGGTGCCACTGCTGCAAATCACGCAGAGTCATCCGTCGCGTCTCAACCACAATCCTCAACCCTGGCCGAGTCTTCTACAAATGCCCGCATCATGGGGTAATAATATGTTTAAGTGTTGTTCTGCTGCTTTCAGTTGCTGATTTTTTTAATAGTTTGGTTGATGATGTTCCAATTTGATTCATGCAGAAAAGGGAAGATTCGTGTGATTTGTATTTCTGGGAAGTTGCTGATGTGGGGGAGTGCAACTACGCTGATTATTTGGTTAGCCGAGGAATCCCAATACCAGCAGGTTGGGTGTTGGACAAGTAACTGAAGGAACGGCAGAAGAGGAAGATGCAGAGCAGAAGGTTAAAGATGCAGTTCCTCTGATCATGGCCAAGCAATAGCTGCTGAACGACCTTGACAGCAATGAGGAGATGAAAGAGCTTGTGAAGATAATGGGCAAAATCGATGTGCTCTGTAGGATGATTGTCTCTTTATTTGCAGTGTATGTAGCACTCGTGATGTATTCAATGGCTATGACATGAGCACTTTGCTAAAACTAGTAATGAATGAAACCTGTGTAGCAGGCTAGGCGTAGTGTTGTGAACATCTAATGATTTCTATAAACGTAAATCAGGGGGTATCCCCTTTTGCTCATAAATAAATAAATAGCAGAGGCCCTTTTGGTAATAAATAAATAAATTAGCAGAGGACCTATCAGGTCAGCTTTGTTCTCATTTGAAGACGTCGAGCAAATTGCAGTCCAACAACAAACTATGTCATCAAATTCAAGTTTCACAGCCAAATATGAGTACAACTAAACAACAATGCCATCATGTTTTAGTCGTCATATAATCACCAAACACAAATCAGCATACATAACAAGTGATGTTCTCACAGGAAAATACTAAACAACATGTTCATCAGGTTTCAGTTGTCATAGCAAACACAATTTCACATAGTAGATAAAAAAACGTCTTCTGACAGGCAAATACGACAAAAGCAATGTAATCATCATCTGTAGCAGTAGCGCCAACATCTTCGCCATGTGTATCAGTCTGAATCGTAATTCCCCATGGTGTCATCTTCTTCTTCGTCCTCAACGTCCTGGAACGTTGGCTTCTTCTTGATCAACTCTTGTATGTCCACAGCACGACAGGCAATCTTTTTGCCGGCATCATTGACGTGATGGTTCTCAAAGATATTAGGAACATCTGTGTTATCTTGTACATCAGGAGCAGTGTAAGCATCATCTTGTTGTGCAACTTCATTAAACAAATTCCTCTACTCAAACCTTTGCACTACTCTCCAGTCATCGCTACGTGCAAATGTGTCTTCCAAGAAAAATATCTGTGTTGCTTGATTTGCCAAAATAAAAGGCTCGTTGGTATGGTACGCCGCCTTGGCATTGATGGATTTGAAATAATCATCAGCTCTGGGTTTTGCGATCCTGGAAAACAGGTTATACCAATGACAACACAATAGAACCACACACCGATGATCCTCGAAACTGGAGGTATACTGCAACTGAACAATGTCTGTTATGTTAGCATACATTTCAGTTGTCTCTTTGTCATACGTATCCGGGCTCATGATGGCACTGTTTTGTGTCTTCCTGCCTTCATCTCGTGCAAGGGTGTTGTAGCGCACATCTCCAACAACGCAAGATTCATAATGTCTTACCCGAGTATCAGGACCCATTGCTAGTGAGTAAAGGGCATCATCAACTGCTTGCCCATCCTCCCGCATCTTCTTAACCTATGGTTAGAAAATAGACAAGCTGATCATCTTATGTACTCAATATATTAAAAAACTGACAGTGCAATTCAAAAGCTTACATGGCTCTTGAACCATTTCGCAAATCCTGCCATAACCAGTTTGTCAATGTTTCTTGGATTTTGTGGCAGCAACTCCTTTTTGTAGATGCTGCACAACATAGTGATCGCGTCAAACATCTAACTATATAAGAATGTGCTGCAAGTTTAGTAGATTACGATGTATAAGCTGTAGTACTTAGCACTTACTTGATATAAGGTAGTATCTCAAGACAGTTATTCAACACATACCAAACAATTTTGTCCAAATCTTTAGGTTTGTCCTCTTGTCGACTCTTCCCTGTAACTCGAACAGAATAATCGAAAACATTGAGCACGGGATTGTCTTCACCCACGTCTTTGCTAAGCTGATCAACTGTTTCAATGTATTTTGAGCAGAATGTCAATGCTTCTGTAGCAATGTAGGCCTCTGCAATGGAACCCTCGGGTCTAGGTCTGTTCCTAACATAGCCATTGAAAGTGCCTAGCCGCCTTTCAATAGGGTACATCCAGCCATACTGTACTGGACCTCTAAGTAGTGCCTCATCAGGTAGATGAACAGCCAAATGCACCATCACATCAAAGAAGGCTGGAGGATATATCTTCTCAAGGTCGCATAGGATAGTTGGTATCTTGTCTCTAAGACGCTCCAAAGCATCTATCCTGATATTTCTACTGCAGAGTTCCCTGAAGAATTGTCCCAACTCTGCAACTGCTCTGTATAAGTCAGGGCGGCCCAATCCTCTAAGGATAACAGGTAAAACCCTTTGAAGTAGGGCGTGGCAGTCATGAGTTTTCAACCCTTGTACCTTGTCTCCATCTGCACTGACTCTCCTTTCAGGGTTGGAAGCAAATCCATGTGGGAATCTCACACGTGACAGGACCTTGCAGAATTCCTTTCTTTTTACCTTGTCCAAGACATACACAGCTGGTGCCATATCCCGTGGTTTACCTTCACCTTGCACCTGCAAATCCTTTTTGATACCCAGGTGTGTCAAATCAATCCTAGATTTTAAGGTATCTTTCGTCTTGCCTTCAATATTAAGAAGTGTGCCGATAATGCTGTCACATATATTTTTCTCGATGTGCATCACATCAAGATTATGCCGTAGATCCAAATCTTTCAAATACTCCAAGTCCCACAAAGTGGACCTATGGGTAAACAATAATCTCTCTTCCGCCCTACCACGCTTCCTTTTCCCACTACCATTATCAGGATGGTTTCCTGGTGTAATATGCCCGACCTTCTCTAATTCCACTTGCAACTCATCGGCGGTGAGCCTCTTCCGCGCATCACGGTTTTCATGCTTTGCATTGAACACATGTCTTCGGTATTTTTTAGGATGCGGCTTGTCCTTGGCAAGGAAATGGTGGTGTCCAATGTAACAGATCTTGCTAAGTATTGCGTATGACAGCGGATTCCTGTCACAACGAACACATGCATTGTAACCATGTGTCGTTCGCCCTGATATAGTGCCCAAAGCCGGATAATTATGGATGCACCAAATTATAATAGCACGCAGAAAGAAATCAGCTGGTGGGCTGCTATATAGGTCTCGAGTGAGAACACCCCTCCATAGCTATTGAAGTTCCTCCACAAGAGGCTCCATGAACAAATCAAAATCCTTTCCAGGACTTTTTGGACCTGGGATGAGCAAGGACATCATGTAGTTTGATTCTTTGGTGCAGACATTTGGAGGCATGTTGTAAGGGATAACAAGCACTAGCCACATGCTATATGTGGCGCTCTGGTGGCCAAATGGGTTAAATCCATCTGAAGCTAAGCCAAGTCTAATGTCTCTCGGGTCAGCAGCAAACGTTTCGTGCTTCTGATTGAAGCTTTTCCACTCACTACCATGTGATGGATGGCTCATTACATTCTGATCTCTGAAATCCTGGTTCCTAGAATGCCAGAGTACATCCTCTCTTGTTTCAGCATCATGAAACAACCTCTGCAATCTTGGTGTAATTGGAAAATGTCTCAGAACATTATGAGGAATCCTCTTCACAGCATCGCCATCTTTCCATCTTGATGATTTGCATTTCGGGCATTCACTTAAGTTGGCATAATCCTTCCAGAACAGAACACAATTATTATTACAAACATGGATCATATCATATCCAATTCCAACTGCACGAAGGAAATTCTTCATTTTACTGTAGGTGTGTGGCAGCTCAGACGCATCTGGGAAAGCTTTGCGGAAAGCAGCCAACATCGCATCGAATGATTTGTTGGTCATCCGCTCAGATGTCTTCACCTGAAGAAAGGTGACCGTAGCTGAGAATACTGACATCTTATTTCCTGGGGTGACAGCTACGTTGCATTGTTCCAACATGCGGGCTCACCGTTTTTCTTCTGCAGGTGAAAGTTCACGGAATGCACGAGCATTTCGTAGCATTGTTTCAATGTTGGTCAAACTCACTGGCTCCGCCACCACCTCCTCCTCCTCCTCCACCTGAGCATCAGGCAGATCAAGATGGTGATCTGCTGCTTCCACGCAGTCAATAACATTGACGTTCAAAGCTTCACCATGATGAACCCACCTAGTATATGTGACCGACATCCCATATAAGTGTAGATGATTTTGCACAGTTGACTGGGGTCTTGTAACTGAATTCATACAACTGCTACACGGGCAGAGCACATCTGATTTTGGACCACCGTACTCAGCTCTGATAAAGTTCATGAAGTTTTCAACCCCCTCGACATATGCAGCAGAGAATCTTCGAGCAGAAGTTATCCAAGTCATGTCCATCTGTTAGACATACAAATTAGTTCTTCTACTAGATATTACAGGAAAAACACATATGCTTTTTTATGAAGTCTAGAAGAAAATACCTAGGTCGTTGTCTAAAGCTATGGCAAGATATTTGGACGAGCAGATCTAAGTAACGAAATATATGTAAAGCTAATTCAGCAAACAGATTTGAGTGCTAAATTATGGCAGGCGGTTTCAGCAGTCAATGAGGCCGAGCACACAGCCATCGAACTATCGAAGGCCATCGCAGCAACAAAGATCAAGTATAAAATGGTGTAGAGCTATTTCACCTAACAAATTGGCTACTAGACCATGGCAATCTACGTCACAATAAATATATGGCAGGATATTTTAGCAACTAATCAGCCTTGGCATGCCATCTCAGCTAAGCAGCTTGAGTGCAAAACAGGGCAAGGAAGCTTCTTAAGCAGAGCATATTGACTGTAAACTACTTCGGCAAACGGTGAGATTAACAGCGTCTATCAACTAACATTCAGCGCTACACCGACATGCACGGGGCCTCAGTCTAGAATGCGCCTACCGTGGGAGAAGCTGACCGCCGTGCGTCTCCACACGAACGTCGCCAGCTGTGGCGGCGCTGACCGCCGTGTGCCTCCACAAGAACGTCGCCAGCGGTGGCGGCGCGGCTAGAGGACGGCAGTCTACGAGAGCGTACTGTGGGAGCAAGAGGATCGCTGTGCGTCCCCTCGATGAACCGTGGCGCCGACGTATTGGCGTGGCGGGGAGGGCGGCTTTGGCTGAGCGAATGGAGTGGAGGGGGATGAGGGGGAGGGGGTTTGGGGAATATTATGTCTAGTTGGCCGAAGGGCGGTTGAATCTAGGATTTGGGG